>NW_027195435.1:167500-189594 GCF_038502225.1 Cherax quadricarinatus | reverse complement strand
ATAATGCATCACCTCTGATGAAGCACAAGGGGGCGATGAGTACACTGAGAGAGAACTCAGTAAGTGAAAAGGGACCACTACTCTTCAACGCCCTCCCTTCATGCATAAGAAAGGAAATTCGACACGTTCCTCAGATCGGTTCATGATTAGCCAGTCTACGGTGCATACACTGGTCTGTGGGTGGGTGGCACCAATAGGAAAGCGTTCAGGACAGTACTCAGGAGTCCTGGTCTGGGACCTGACCACTGGGGCAGTGACCATCGGAAGCGACTATAGGTAGACTTCAGGTAGACCTTGTAAATGACGCACCTAGTTTTTTTTGTGTGTGTGAGTGTGTTTGTGTTTACCACACGAATGGTACACTTAGTGTTGTGCTGTAGTGCTCCCTGTGTGAATGGTACACTTAGTGTTGTACTGTAGTGCTCCCTGTGTGAATGGTACATTAGTGTTGTACTGTAGTGCTCCCTGTGTGAATGGTACACTTAGTGTTGTACTGTAGTGCTCCCTGTGTGAATGGTACGCTTAGTGTGGTACTGTAGTGCTCCCTGTGTGAATGGTACACTTAGTGTTGTACTGTAGTGCTCCCTGTGTGAATGGTACACTTAGTGTTGTACTGTAGTGCTCCCTGTGTGAATGGTACACTTAGTGTTGTACTGTAGTGCTCCTGTGTGAATGGTACACTTAGTGTTGTACTGTAGTGCTCCCTGTGTGAATGGTACACTTGGTGTTGTACTGTAGTGCTCCCTGTGTGAATGGTGCGCTTTGTGTTGTACTGTAGTGCTCCCAGTGTGGATGGTACACTTAGTGTTGTGACTGTAGTGCTCCCTGTGTTGAGATGGTACTTAGTGTTGTACTGTAGTGCTCCCAGTATTAATGGTACACTTAGTACTGTACTGTAGTGCTCCCAGTATAAATGGTACACTGGTGTGAGCATTCCAGAGCTCATAGTGTGAACGGTACTGGCTGGAAGGTCTTAGTTAAGTCTTGGTTGACTGCATCACACTGTGAAACTGCTTCACATCAACATTCTTCCTTCCTCAATAAGACACAGAAAACAGCCAGAAATGGTGTTGGAGGAGGAATTTACCCGTGTTCCTGCCGTGGCTGGCAGTCTCAACGAAGAAAAAAGGTCCTCGTTGCCCAGTCAGCAGCTTCGTCTCTGGAAAATGTGCTGACGACTTAGGCCAGATTGGTTTCCCTTCTCTTTGGACTCATTTTACTCACTTGCAAGAGGCGTGAGTTAGCTGTGGGGAATAATGAGCTCTCTCCTTTTTTTACCATTCGTTTATTGCTTCCGAGACTCTCTCTCTCTCTCTCTCTCTCTCTCTCTCTCTCTCTCTCTCTCTCTCTCTCTCTCTCTCTCTCTCTCTCTCTCTCTCTCTCTCTCTCTCTCTCTCTCTCTCTCTCTCTCTCTCTCTCTTTCTATGCCATGTGTTGGTGTATTTAGAGATGAGAGGAACGTTCAGTGCGATTTTTTTTTCTATAATGGTCGGCCCATATTTTTTTTTTTTTTTAATTTTGCGTGTGTATCTATGTTACGTTTGTAAATTTTCTTTAGAATTTGAATGAGAAAAATGAAAATCATTTATTTACATCTTAATTCCAACGACGTCAGAAACAGTGGAAATCATTCGTCACTCCTGTAAATATATATATACATATATATATATATATATATATATATATATATATATATATATATATATATATATATATATATATATATATATATATATATATTATTTTTTTTATTATCACACCGGCCGATTCCCACCAAGGCAGGGTGGCCCGAAAAAGAAAAACTTTCACCATCATTCACTCCATCACTGTCTTGCCAGAAGGGTGCTTTACACTACAGTTTTTAAACTGCAACATTAACACCCCTCCTTCAGAGTGCAGGCACTGTACTTCCCATCTCCAGGACTCAAGTCCGGCCTGCCGGTTTCCCTGAATCCCTTCATAAATGTTACTTTGCTCACACTCCAACAGCACGTCAAGTATTAAAAACCATTTGTCTCCATTCACTCCTATCAAACACGCTCACGCATGCCTGCTGGAAGTCCAAGCCCCTCGCACACAAAACCTCCTTTACCCCCTCCCTCCAACCCTTCCTAGGCCGACCCCTACCCCGCCTTCCTTCCACTACAGACTGATACACTCTTGAAGTCATTCTGTTTCGCTCCATTCTCTCTACATGTCCGAACCACCTCAACAACCCTTCCTCAGCCCTCTGGACAACAGTTTTGGTAATCCCGCACCTCCTCCTAACTTCCAAACTACGAATTCTCTGCATTATATTCACACCACACATTGCCCTCAGACATGACATCTCCACTGCCTCCAGCCTTCTCCTCGCTGCAACATTCATCACCCATGCTTCACACCCATATAAGAGCGTTGGTAAAACTATACTCTCATACATTCCCCTCTTTGCCTCCAAGGACAAAGTTCTTTGTCTCCACAGACTCCTAAGTGCACCACTCACTCTTTTTCCCTCATCAATTCTATGATTCACCTCATCTTTCATAGACCCATCCGCTGACACGTCCACTCCCAAATATCTGAATACGTTCACCTCCTCCATACTCTCTCCCTCCAATCTGATATTCAATCTTTCATCACCTAATCTTTTTGTTATCCTCATAACCTTACTCTTTCCTGTATTCACCTTTAATTTTCTTCTTTTGCACACCCTACCAAATTCATCCACCAATCTCTGCAACTTCTCTTCAGAATCTCCCAAGAGCACAGTGTCATCAGCAAAGAGCAGCTGTGACAACTCCCACTTTGTGTGTGATTCTTTATCTTTTAACTCCACGCCTCTTGCCAAGACCCTCGCATTTACTTCTCTTACAACCCCATCTATAAATATATTAAACAACCACGGTGACATCACACATCCTTGTCTAAGGCCTACTTTTACTGGGAAAAAATTTCCCTCTTTCCTACATACTCTAACTTGAGCCTCACTATCCTCGTAAAAACTCTTCACTGCTTTCAGTAACCTACCTCCTACACCATACACTTGCAACATCTGCCACATTGCCCCCCTATCCACCCTGTCATACGCCTTTTCCAAATCCATAAATGCCACAAAGACCTCTTTAGCCTTATCTAAATACTGTTCACTTATATGTTTCACTGTAAACACCTGGTCCACACACCCCCTACCTTTCCTAAAGCCTCCTTGTTCATCTGCTATCCTATTCTCCGTCTTACTCTTAATTCTTTCAATAATAACTCTACCATACACTTTACCAGGTATACTCAGCAGACTTATCCCCCTATAATTTTTGCACTCTCTTTTATCCCCTTTGCCTTTATACAAAGGAACTATGCATGCTCTCTGCCAATCCCTAGGTACCTTACCCTCTTCCATACATTTATTAAATAATTGCACCAACCACTCCAAAGCTATATCCCCACCTGCTTTTAACATTTCTATCTTTATCCCATCAATCCCGGCTGCCTTACCCCCTTTCATTTTACCTACTGCCTCACGAACTTCCCCCACACTCACAACTGGCTCTTCCTCACTCCTACAAGATGTTATTCCTCCTTGTCCTATACACGAAATCACAGCTTCCCTATCTTCATCAACATTTAACAATTCCTCAAAATATTCCCTCCATCTTCCCAATACCTCTAACTCTCCATTTAATAACTCTCCTCTCCTATTTTTAACTGACAAATCCATTTGTTCTCTAGGCTTTCTTAACTTGTTAATCTCACTCCAAAACTTTTTCTTATTTTCAACAAAATTTGTTGATAACATCTCACCCACTCTCTCATTTGCTCTCTTTTTACATTGCTTCACCACTCTCTTAACTTCTCTCTTTTTCTCCATATGCTCTTCCCTCCTTGCATCACTTCTACTTTGTAAAAACTTCTCATATGCTAACTTTTTCTCCCTTACTACTCTCTTTACATCATCATTCCACCAATCGCTCCTCTTCCCTCCCGCACCCACTTTCCTGTAACCACAAACTTCTGCTGAACACTCTAACACTACGTTTTTAAACCTACCCCATACCTCTTCGACCCCATTGCCTATGCTCTCATTAGCCCATCTATCCTCCAATAGCTGTTTATATCTTACCCTAACTGCCTCCTCTTTTAGTTTATAAACCTTCACCTCTCTCTTCCCTGATGCTTCTATTCTCCTTGTATCCCATCTACCTTTTACTCTCAGTGTAGCTACAACTAGAAAGTGATCTGATATATCTGTGGCCCCTCTATAAACATGTACATCCTGAAGTCTACTCAACAGTCTTTTATCTACCAATACATAATCCAACAAACTACTGTCATTTTGCCCTACATCATATCTTGTATACTTATTTATCCTCTGTTTCTTAAAATATGTATTACCTATAACTAAACCCCTTTCTATACAAAGTTCAATCAAAGGGCTCCCATTATCATTTACACCTGGCACCCCAAACTTACCTACCACACCCTCTCTAAAAGTTTCTCCTACTTTAGCATTCAGGTCCCCTACCACAATTACTCTCTCACTTGGTTCAAAGGCTCCTATACATTCACTTAACATCTCCCAAAATCTCTCTCTCTCCTCTGCATTCCTCTCTTCTCCAGGTGCATACACGCTTATTATGACCCACTTCTCGCATCCAACCTTTACTTTAATCCACATAATTCTTGAATTTACACATTCATATTCTCTTTTCTCCTTCCATAACTGATCCTTTAACATTACTGCTACCCCTTCCTTTGCTCTAACTCTCTCAGATACTCCAGATTTAATCCCATTTATTTCCCCCCACTGAAACTCCCCTACCCCCTTCAGTTTTGTTTCGCTTAGGCTTAGGGCCAGGACATCCAACTTCTTTTCATTCATAACATCAGCAATCATCTGTTTCTTGTCATCCGCACTACATCCACGCACATTTAAGCATCCCAGTTTTACAAAGTTTTTCTTCTTCTCTTTTTTAGTAAATGTCTACAGGAGAAGGGGTTACTAGCCCATTGCTCCCGGCATTTTAGTCGCCTCATACGACACGCATGGCTTACGGAGGAAAGATTCTTTTCCACTTCCCCATGGACAATAGAAGAAATAAAGAAGAACAAGAGCTATTTAGAAAAAGGAGAAAAACCTAGATGTATGTATATATATATGCATGTGCGTGTCTGTGAAGTGTGACCAAAGTGTAAGTAGGAGTACCAAGATATCCCTGTTATCTAGCGTGTTTATGAGACAGAAAAAGAAACCAGCAATCCTACCATCATGCAAAACAGTTACAGGTTTCTGTTTCACAGTCATCTGGCAGGACGGTAGTACTTCCCTGGGTGGTTGCTGTCTACCAACCTACTACCTACATATATATATATATATATATATATATATATATATATATATATATATATATATATATATATATATATATATATATATATATATATATATATATATATATATATATATATATATATATATATATATATATATATATATATATATATACATATATATATATATATATATATATATATATATATATATATATATATATATATATATATATATATATATATATATATATATATATATATCATACGGCCATGGAATGTTTTGACACTGGTGAAGGGTTCATTATCCAAGGAACTGAACCTGTCTTAGGTCGAATCTAATTACCCCCTAATCTCTCTCCTATGGGTTTAGTGCTCTCCCTGTGAATGTTATAAAGGGTCTATAATCTCACACACAAAAAACTTCGTTTCATACTCAATTTTTTTCAAACTTGTTTAATGTCTTGATTCCACGCAAACAGCAGTGTGGTATTATTAAAATGCGCATTGCTCACTTCTACTTTTCTAATGTTTTGATCAGGGGAGTCACGAACATTTTATGTAAGCGCTATGTTTACTGGCTTATGTCACTGCGGATGTTTATTGTGAAGTTGCAAACAAGTGTTACAGTCTCACGAAATCGTAATGACTTGATTGCAAACAAACCATGCCACGGGTGGGGTTAGAACCCGCGATCAGTCACAAAACTCAAGACCGTCGCGTTATCCATAGTGGGTAACGTGACGGTCTGGAGTTTTGTGACTCTGATCGCGGGTTCTAACCCCACCCGTGGTATGGTAAGTGTTACAGTCGCCACAGTTTGACTCCAGATAATCCCATCATCGACATGCTACTGAGACAGTCATGTGTGGATACTGATCCTAACTGGCCATCAACAGCCAAGGAGCGGAAGCTCTGGTATTCTTGCCTCAGAAGCTTCATCCAGGAGTGTGGGGGCAGTACCCTGGATCACTTCAGAACCCTGGTGGCCAGAACACTGCATAACGTCTGTGAATTTATTGAGGACTGTATGACCTATGCTGATACAGTATCTGTGCTACAGTGTGTGTACTAGAAAACTCATAGTGAAATCTTTGCTAGACACCGTGGCGGCCTGGTATGGTGTCCCGTGGCCTGTTTGGCAACGCACTCGCCTCACACTGAGTGTCCGTGGTTCAACAACCAGCCGGGTGAATATATTAGGCATGCTTCCTTACATCTGCTGTCCCCGTTACCTAGCAAGTGTGTAGGTACCTGGGTGTTAGCCGACTGGTGTGAGTCGCATCCTGGAGGACAAGATTGCCGGACCACAATGGAAATAACAGTCCTCGACAACGCACTGACTTGATCGGGTTATCCTGTGTTGCTAACCCTCCGGGTTAAAAATTCGAACAATACATTACCTCTATCTCACCTCTTAGCCACACAGCGGCAGATGTCTGGTGAGACCCTTCATGAATTTCCAAAGGAATTACGTAAACTCAGTAACTCTAACTTGAAAGCAATTACCGTGAAGCAGTATTGTAAAGAATTAATCCGTGTTGTGTTCAATATATATATATATATATATATATATATATATATATATATATATATATATATATATATATATATATATATATATATATATATATATATATATATATATATATATATGACAGGAAGCCAAGATTTCCAGAACTCCAATTACTGGAGCGAAGAAACTGGAATTGGAGGAGGATTTAGAAAAGACTTCACGAGTGATTCGGGAGAAAAAAGACTGAAATTTCTTGAGGAAGAGAGAAAGATCTGGTGGAAATGGGGAAGATTCGTTGAGATTTAGAATAAGTTTAGAGTTTTAGGAGACATTTAGACAAGATTGCATTAGAGAATATGTGTTAAGAGCTGGAGACGAGGAAAAATGAGAAGAGACTTGTGTTAGTGGAGGAAATGTTAGTCCCAGTACAATATCGTTGAACGTATTTTGTTTGTCATTTATCTTCTCTATTTTTATGTGAAGTGATCGAGGCTGAGAGGTTTTGGGAGGTCAGCACTAGGTAGGGAGTTAGGTTAGGTTAGATTAGGTTAGGTTAGGTCAGGTCAGGTTAGGTTAGGTTATGTTAGGTTAGGTCAGGTTAGGTAAAGTTTGTCAGGAAACAGGACAAGTTTTTCCTGACGCGGGTCTTAGTCACATGACGACCCGCTGGTCAACATGGTCTCAGCGTGACGTAAATGATTTATAAAGCCCACAGTGTATCTACGATTCACTGTCTCATAAATGCTTTCCATAAACATAGTCATATCTGTCACAGATATCAAAAAAAAAAAAATCAAAATACCGTGACTGGAACAATACACAAATAACCGGCACATAGAAGAGAGGAGCTTACGACGACGTTTCGGTCCGACTTGGATCATTTACAAAGTCTCTTTTACCTTTCAGCCTCTTCCTCTTTCCTCTTTCTCGTTTGGGTTTTCTTTCTTCTGCCTTGGGTATTTGTCCTTTATTATTATTTTCCTCCCTCTGTGCTCTTGCTCCTACCCACTGTGGACCCCTAGCTCTCTTGTGGGCCCCTAGCTCCCTTGTGGGCCCCTAGCTCCCTCGTGGGCCCCTGGCTTCCTTGTGGGCCCCTAGCTCCCTTGTGGGCCCTAGCTCCCATGTGGGCCCCTAACTCCCTTGTGGGCCCCTAACTCCCTTGTGGCCCCCAAACTCCCTTGTGGGCTCCTAGCTCCAATGCAGTGTTCCTCTTTCTTAGTATATGACTGACTCCAACACTACTACTACTACTACTACTACTACTACTACTACTACTACTACTACTACTACTACTACTCCTTCAACCACTACTTCTCTTGTCTCGTCCCTGTCTGCTGGCCTATATATACTCCCTCCTGATTGATGAACGTACTAGAGAGGTGAACCATAAACGTTCTAGAGAGGTGAACCATAAATGTTCTAGATAGGTGAACCATGAACGTTCTAGAGAGGTGAACCATAAACGTTCTAGAGAGGTGAACGGTCAATTCCACTGTATCAGTGAACGATCCATACCACGGGTGGGGACAGAACCCGGGATCAGAGAGTCTCAAAACTCCAGACCGTCGCGTTTTGAGACTCTCTGACCGCTTGTTCTAGCCCCGCCCGCGGTATGGTTTGTTTGCAATCGTGTCATTACGATTTCGTGAGTCAGTGAACGATATTGGACCTCAGTGACCAATTTTTTAATTGTTTCGGCAAGTGATTAGCATATTTTTAGGGGAAACAATATGAAAAGTCATTGAATACAGAATAACAGAGCCCTACAGAAAGATTAGTGGTTGAGATTAGTAAAAGATTGATTAGTTAACTACTAATTAGTAGATAATTAACCGATATTTCAAGTTTATTTAGTGAATGATATACCTTGCCACCCTTTATATACAGAAATGCTTCACAAGTGCTGTCACCAATCATTGCAACACTCTTTAACAAATCCATTGAATCCTCTACCTTCCCTACAGTTCTCAAAATAGCGAGGGTCACCCCGATACATAAAGGTGGGAATGAAAGAGGGAGGAAGGTATACCAGTACCGTTGAGGGATCACAGGGAATAAAGGGGAGGAGGAAGGTATACCAGTACCGTTGAGGGATCACAGGGAATGAAAGAGGGAGGAAGGTATACCAGTACCGTTGAGGGATCACATGGAATGAAAGAGGGAGGAAGGTATACCAGTACCGTTGAGGGATCACATGGAATGAAAGAGGGAGGAAGGTATACCAGTACCGTTGAGGGATCACATGGAATGAAAGAGGGAGGAAGGTATACCAGTACCGTTGAGGGATCACATGGAATGAAAGAGGGAGGAAGGTATACCAGTACCGTTGAGGGATCACAGGGAATGAAAGAGGGAGGAAGGTATACCAGTACCGTTGAGGGATCACAGGGAATGAAAGAGGGAGGAAGGTATACCAGTACCGTTGAGGGATCACAGGGAATGAAAGAGGGAGGAAGGTATACCAGTACCGTTGAGGGATCACAGGGAATGAAAGAGGGAGGAAGGTATACCAGTACCGTTGAGGGATCACATGGAATGAAAGAGGGAGGAAGGTATACCAGTACCGTTGAGGGATCACAGGGAATGAAAGAGGGAGGAAGGTATACCAGTACCGTTGAGGGATCACATGGAATGAAAGAGGGAGGAAGGTATACCAGTACCGTTGAGGGATCACATGGAATGAAAGAGGGAGGAAGGTATACCAGTACCGTTGAGGAATCACAGGGAATAAAGGGGAGGAGGAAGGTATACCAGTACCGTTGAGGGATCACATGGAATGAAAGAGGGAGGAAGGTATACCAGTACCGTTGAGGAATCACATGGAATAAAGGGGAGGAGGAAGGTATACCAGTACCGTTGAGGGATCACATGGAATGAAGGAGGGAGGAAGGTATACCAGTACCGTTGAGGAATCACATGGAATAAAGGGGAGGAGGAAGGTATACCAGTACCGTTGAGGGATCACATGGAATGAAGGAGGGAGGAAGGTATACCAGTACCGTCGAGGGATCACAGGGAATAAAGGGGGGAGGAAGGTATACCAATACCGTCGAGGGATCACAGGGAATAAAGGGGGAAGAAGGTATACCACTACCGTCGAGGGATCACGAGGAACAAAGGGGAAAGAAGGTATACCAGTACCGCCGAGGGATCACAGGGAATTAAAGGAGGGAGGAAGATACACCAGTACCGTCGAGGGATCACAGGGCATAAAGGGGGGAGGAAGGTATACCGTACCGTCGAGGGATCACAGGGTATAAAGGGGGGGAGGTATACCAGTACCGTCGAGGGAACACAGGGTATAAAGGGGGGAGGTATACCAGTACCGTCGAGGGATCACAGGGTATAAAGGAGGGGAGGTATACCAGTACCGTCGAGGGAACACAGGGTATTAAGGTGGGGAGGTATACCAGTACCGTCGAGGGAACACAGGGTATAAAGGGGGGAGGTATACCAGTACCGTCGAGGGATCACAGGGTATAAAGGGGGGAGGTACACCAGTACCGTCGAGGGAACACAGGGTATAAAGGGGGGGAGGTATACCAGTACCGTCGAGGGATCACAGGGTATAAAGGGGGAGGAGGTATACCAGGGAAGGTGGAAGAGACTGAGATTGCTTGTGGGGAGAAAGTGAAAATTCTTGAAGGAGTTGTGGAAAAGTTGAGGCTCCCGGCAGAATGGATCCTCCTGCAGTGATGCTCCGCCCGGATAATTTCTCATTACAATTGTTCTCTTTCACTTTGTGTTTGTTCTGTTTCACTTTGTGTTTGTTCTGTTTCACTTTGAATTTGTTCTGTTTCACTTTGTGTTTGTTCTGTTTCACTTTGTGTTTGTTCTGTTTCACTTTGTGTTTGTTCTGTTTCACTTTGTGTTTGTTCTGTTTCACTTTGTGTTTCTTCTGTTTCACTTTGTGTTTGTTCTCTTTCACTTTGTGTTTGTTCTGTTTCACTTTGTGTTTGTTCTGTTTCACTTTGTGTTTGTTCTGTTTCACTTTGTGTTTGTTCTGTTTCACTTTGCATTTGTTCTGTTTCACTTTGTGTTTCTTCTGTTTCACTTTGTATTCGTTCTGTTTCACTTTGTGCTTATTCTGTTTCACTTTGTATTTGTTCTGTTTCACTTTGTATTTGTTCTGTTTCACTTTGTGTTTGTTCTGTTTCACTTTGTGTTTGTTCTGTTTCACTTTGTATTTGTTCTGTTTCACTTTGTATTTGTTCTGTTTCACTTTGTGTTTGTTCTGTTTCACTTTGTGTTTGTTCTGTTTCACTTTGCATTTGTTCTGTTTCACTTTGTGTTTGTTCTGTTTCACTTTGTATTTGTTCTGTTTCACTTTGTATTTGTTCTCTTTCACTTTGTGTTTGTTCTGTTTCACTTTGTGTTTGTTCTGTTTCACTTTGTATTTGTTCTGTTTCACTTTGTGTTTGTTCTGTTTCACTTTGTGTTTGTTCTGTTTCACTTTGTGTTTGTTCTGTTTCACTTTGTGTTTGTTCTGTTTCACTTTGTGTTTGTTCTCTTTCACTTTGTATTTGTTCTGTTTCACTTTGTATTTGTTCTGTTTCACTTTGTGTTTGTTCTCTTTCACTTTGTGTTTGTTCTGTTTCACTTTGTGTTTGTTCTGTTTCACTTTGTGTTTGTTCTGTTTCACTTTGTGTTTGTTCTGTTTCACTTTGTGTTTGTTCTGTTTCACTTTGTGTTTGTTCTGTTTCACTTTGTGTTTCTTCTGTTTCACTTTGTGTTTGTTCTCTTTCACTTTGTGTTTGTTCTGTTTCACTTTGTGTTTGTTCTGTTTCACTTTGTGTTTGTTCTGTTTCACTTTGTGTTTGTTCTGTTTCACTTTGCATTTGTTCTGTTTCACTTTGTGTTTCTTCTGTTTCACTTTGTATTCGTTCTGTTTCACTTTGTGCTTATTCTGTTTCACTTTGTATTTGTTCTGTTTCACTTTGTATTTGTTCTGTTTCACTTTGTGTTTGTTCTGTTTCACTTTGTGTTTGTTCTGTTTCACTTTGTATTTGTTCTGTTTCACTTTGTATTTGTTCTGTTTCACTTTGTGTTTGTTCTGTTTCACTTTGTGTTTGTTCTGTTTCACTTTGCATTTGTTCTGTTTCACTTTGTGTTTGTTCTGTTTCACTTTGTATTTGTTCTGTTTCACTTTGTATTTGTTCTCTTTCACTTTGTGTTTGTTCTGTTTCACTTTGTGTTTGTTCTGTTTCACTTTGTATTTGTTCTGTTTCACTTTGTGTTTGTTCTGTTTCACTTTGTGTTTGTTCTGTTTCACTTTGTGTTTGTTCTGTTTCACTTTGTGTTTGTTCTGTTTCACTTTGTGTTTGTTCTCTTTCACTTTGTATTTGTTCTGTTTCACTTTGTATTTGTTCTGTTTCACTTTGTGTTTGTTCTCTTTCACTTTGTGTTTGTTCTGTTTCACTTTGTGTTTGTTCTGTTTCACTTTGTGTTTGTTCTGTTTCACTTTGTGTTTGTTCTGTTTCACTTTGTGTTTGTTCTGTTTCACTTTGTGTTTGTTCTGTTTCACTTTGTGTTTGTTCTGTTTTACTTTGTGTTTCTTCTGTTTCACTTTGTGCTTGTTCTGTTTCACTTTGTGTTTGTTCTATTTCACTTTGCGTTTGTTCTGGTTCACTTTGTGTTTGTTCTCTTTCACTTTGCATTTGTTCTGTTTCACTTTGTGTTTGTTCTGTTTCACTTTGTGTTTGTTCTGTTTCACTTTGTGTTTGTTCTGTTTCACTTTGTGTTTGTTCTGTTTCACTTTGTGTTTATTCTGTTTCACTTTGTGTTTGTTCTGTTTCAGTTTGTATTTGTTCTGTTTCACTTTGTTTGTTCTGTTTCACTTTGTGTTTGTTCTGTTTCACTTTGTGTTTGTTCTGTTTCACTTTGTGTTTGTTCTGTTTCACTTTGTGTTTGTTCTGTTTCACTTTGTGTTTGTTCTGTTTTACTTTGTGTTTGTTCTGTTTCACTTTGTGTTTGTTCTGTTTCACTTTGTGTTTGTTCTGTTTCACTTTGTGTTTGTTCTGTTTCACTTTGTGTTTGTTCTGTTTTACTTTGTGTTTGTTCTGTTTCACTTTGTGTTTGTTCTGTTTCACTTTGTGTTTGTTCTATTTCACTTTGCGTTTGTTCTGTTTCACTTTGTGTTTGTTCTGTTTCACTTTGCATTTGTTCTGTTTCACTTTGTGTTTGTTCTGTTTCACTTTGTGTTTGTTCTGTTTCACTTTGTGTTTGTTCTGTTTCACTTTGTGTTTGTTCTGTTTCACTTTGTGTTAGTTCTGTTTCACTTTGTGTTTGTTCTGTTTCAGTTTGTATTTGTTCTGTTTCACTTTGTGTTTGTTCTGTTTCACTTTGTGTTTGTTCTGTTTCACTTTGTGTTTGTTCTGTTTCAATTTGTGTTTGTTCTGTTTCACTTTGTGTTTGTTCTGTTTCACTTTGTGTTTGTTCTCTTTCACTTTGTGTTTGTTCTGTTTCATTTTTTGTTTGTTCTGTTTTACTTTGTGTTTGTTCTGTTTCACTTAATGTTTGTTCTGTTTCACTTTGTGTTTGTTCTGTTTCACTTTGTGTTTGTTCTGTTTCACTTAATGTTTGTTCTGTTTCACTTTGTGTTTGTTCTGTTTCACTTTGTGTTTGTTCTGTTTTACTTTGTGTTTGTTCTGTTTCACTTTGTGTTTGTTCTGTTTCACTTTGTGTTTGTTCTGTTTCACTTTGTGTTTGTTCTGTTTTACTTTGTGTTTGTTCTGTTTCACTTTGTGTTTGTTCTGTTTCACTTTGTGTTTGTTCTGTTTCACTTTGTGTTTGTTCTGTTTCACTTTGTGTTTGTTCTGTTTCACTTTGTGTTTGTTCTGTTTCACTTTGTGTTTGTTCTGTTTCACTTTGTGTTTGTTCTGTTTCACTTAATGTTTGTTCTGTTTCACTTTGTGTTTGTTCTGTTTCACTTTGTGTTTGTTCTGTTTCACTTTGTGTTTGTTCTGTTTTACTTTGTGTTTGTTCTGTTTCACTTTGTGTTTGTTCTGTTTCACTTTGTGTTTGTTCTGTTTCACTTTGTGTTTGTTCTGTTTCACTTTGTGTTTGTTCTGTTTCACTTTGTGTTTGTTCTGTTTCACTTTGTGTTTGTTCTGTTTCACTTTGTGTTTGTTCTGTTTTACTTTGTGTTTGTTCTGTTTCACTTTGTGCTTGTTCTGTTTCACTTTGTGTTTGTTCTATTTCACTTTGCGTTTGTTCTGATTCACTTTGTGTTTGTTCTCTTTCACTTTGCATTTGTTCTGTTTCACTTTGTGTTTGTTCTGTTTCACTTTGTGTTTGTTCTGTTTCACTTTGTGTTTGTTCTGTTTCACTTTGTGTTTGTTCTGTTTCACTTTGTGTTTATTCTGTTTCACTTTGTGTTTGTTCTGTTTCAGTTTGTATTTGTTCTGTTTCACTTTGTTTGTTCTGTTTCACTTTGTATTTGTTCTGTTTCACTTTGTGTTTGTTCTGTTTCACTTTGTGTTTGTTCTGTTTCACTTTGTGTTTGTTCTGTTTCACTTTGTGTTTGTTCTGTTTTACTTTGTGTTTGTTCTGTTTCACTTTGTGTTTGTTCTGTTTCACTTTGTGTTTGTTCTGTTTCACTTTGTGTTTGTTCTGTTTCACTTTGTGTTTGTTCTGTTTTACTTTGTGTTTGTTCTGTTTCACTTTGTGTTTGTTCTGTTTCACTTTGTGTTTGTTCTATTTCACTTTGCGTTTGTTCTGTTTCACTTTGTGTTTGTTCTGTTTCACTTTGCATTTGTTCTGTTTCACTTTGTGTTTGTTCTGTTTCACTTTGTGTTTGTTCTGTTTCACTTTGTGTTTGTTCTGTTTCACTTTGTGTTTGTTCTGTTTCACTTTGTGTTAGTTCTGTTTCACTTTGTGTTTGTTCTGTTTCAGTTTGTATTTGTTCTGTTTCACTTTGTGTTTGTTCTGTTTCACTTTGTGTTTGTTCTGTTTCACTTTGTGTTTGTTCTGTTTCACTTTGTGTTTGTTCTGTTTCACTTTGTGTTTGTTCTGTTTCACTTTGTGTTTGTTCTCTTTCACTTTGTGTTTGTTCTGTTTCATTTTTTGTTTGTTCTGTTTTACTTTGTGTTTGTTCTGTTTCACTTAATGTTTGTTCTGTTTCACTTTGTGTTTGTTCTGTTTCACTTTGTGTTTGTTCTGTTTCACTTAATGTTTGTTCTGTTTCACTTTGTGTTTGTTCTGTTTCACTTTGTGTTTGTTCTGTTTTACTTTGTGTTTGTTCTGTTTCACTTTGTGTTTGTTCTGTTTCACTTTGTGTTTGTTCTGTTTCACTTTGTGTTTGTTCTGTTTTACTTTGTGTTTGTTCTGTTTCACTTTGTGTTTGTTCTGTTTCACTTTGTGTTTGTTCTGTTTCACTTTGTGTTTGTTCTGTTTCACTTTGTGTTTGTTCTGTTTCACTTTGTGTTTGTTCTGTTTCACTTTGTGTTTGTTCTGTTTCACTTTGTGTTTGTTCTGTTTCACTTAATGTTTGTTCTGTTTCACTTTGTGTTTGTTCTGTTTCACTTTGTGTTTGTTCTGTTTCACTTTGTGTTTGTTCTGTTTTACTTTGTGTTTGTTCTGTTTCACTTTGTGTTTGTTCTGTTTCACTTTGTGTTTGTTCTGTTTCACTTTGTGTTTGTTCTGTTTTACTTTGTGTTTGTTCTGTTTCACTTTGTGTTTGTTCTGTTTCACTTTGTGTTTGTTCTGTTTCACTTTGTGTTTGTTCTGTTTCACTTTGTGTTTGTTCTGTTTCACTTTGTGTTTGTTCTGTTTCACTTTGTGTTTGTTCTGTTTCACTTAATGTTTGTTCTGTTTCACTTTGTGTTTGTTCTGTTTCACTTTGTGTTTGTTCTGTTTTACTTTGTGTTTGTTCTGTTTCACTTTGTGTTTGTTCTGTTTCACTTTGTGTTTGTTCTGTTTCACTTTGTGTTTGTTCTGTTTCACTTTGTGTTTGTTCTGTTTCACTTTGTGTTTGTTCTGTTTCACTTTGTGTTTATTCTGTTTCACTTTGTGTTTGTTCTGTTTCAGTTTGTATTTGTTCTGTTTCACTTTGTGTTTGTTCTGTTATACTTTGTGTTTGTTCTGTTTCACTTTGTGTTTGTTCTGTTTCACTTTGTGTTTGTTCTGTGTCACTTTGTGTTTGTTCTGTTTCACTTTGTGTTTGTTCTGTTTTACTTTGTGTTTGTTCTGTTTCACTTTGTGTTTGTTCTGTTTCACTTTGTGTTTGTTCTGTTTCACTTTGTGTTTGCTCTGTTTCACTTTGTGTTTGTTCTGTTTTACTTTGTGTTTGTTCTGTTTCACTTTGTGTTTGTTCTGTTTCACTTTGTGTTTGTTCTATTTCACTTTGCGTTTGTTCTGTTTCACTTTGTGTTTGTTCTGTTTCACTTTGCATTTGTTCTGTTTCACTTTGTGTTTGTTCTGTTTCACTTTGTGTTTGTTCTGTTTCACTTTGTGTTTGTTCTGTTTCACTTTGTGTTTGTTCTGTTTCACTTTGTGTTAGTTCTGTTTCACTTTGTGTTTGTTCTGTTTCAGTTTGTATTTGTTCTGTTTCATTTTGTGTTTGTTCTGTTTCACTTTGTGTTTGTTCTGTTTCACTTTGTGTTTGTTCTGTTTCACTTTGTGTTTGTTCTGTTTCACTTTGTGTTTGTTCTGTTTCACTTTGTGTTTGTTCTCATTCACTTTGTGTTTGTTCTGTTTCATTTTGTGTTTGTTCTGTTTTACTTTGTGTTTGTTCTGTTTCACTTAATGTTTGTTCTGTTTCACTTTTTGTTTGTTCTGTTTCACTTTGTGTTTGTTCTGTTTCACTTAATGTTTGTTCTGTTTCACTTTGTGTTTGTTCTGTTTCACTTTGTGTTTGTTCTGTTTTACTTTGTGTTTGTTCTGTTTCACTTTGTGTTTGTTCTGTTTCACTTTGTGTTTGTTCTGTTTCACTTTGTGTTTGTTCTGTTTTACTTTGTGTTTGTTCTGTTTCACTTTGTGTTTGTTCTGTTTCACTTTGTGTTTGTTCTGTTTCACTTTGTGTTTGTTCTGTTTCACTTTGTGTTTGTTCTGTTTCACTTTGTGTTTGTTCTGTTTCACTTTGTGTTTGTTCTGTTTCACTTTGTGTTTGTTCTGTTTCACTTAATGTTTGTTCTGTTTCACTTTGTGTTTGTTCTGTTTCACTTTGTGTTTGTTCTGTTTCACTTTGTGTTTGTTCTGTTTTACTTTGTGTTTGTTCTGTTTCACTTTGTGTTTGTTCTGTTTCACTTTGTGTTTGTTCTGTTTCATTTTGTGTTTGTTCTGTTTTACTTTGTGTTTGTTCTGTTTCACTTTGTGTTTGTTCAGTTTCACTTTGTGTTTGTTCTGTTTCACTTTGTGTTTGTTCTGTTTCACTTTGTGTTTGTTCTGTTTCACTTTGTGTTTGTTCTGTTTCACTTTGTGTTTGTTCTGTCTCACTTAATGTTTGTTCTGTTTCACTTTGTGTTTGTTCTGTTTCACTTTGTGTTTGTTCTGTTTCACTTTGTGTTTGTTCTGTTTTACTTTGTGTTTGTTCTGTTTCACTTTGTGTTTGTTCTGTTTCACTTTGTGTTTGTTCTGTTTCACTTTGTGTTTGTTCTGTTTTACTTTGTGTTTTTTCTGTTTCACTTTGTGTTTGTTCTGTTTCACTTTGTGTTTGTTCTGTTTCACTTTGTGTTTGTTCTGTTTCACTTTGTGTTTGTTCTGTTTCACTTTGTGTTTGTTCTGTTTCACTTTGTGTTTGTTCTGTTTCACTTTGTGTTTGTTCTGTTTCACTTAATGTTTGTTCTGTTTCACTTTGTGTTTGTTCTGTTTCACTTTGTGTTTGTTCTGTTTTACTTTGTGTTTGTTCTGTTTCACTTTGTGTTTGTTCTGTTTCACTTTGTGTTTGTTCTGTTTCACTTTGTGTTTGTTCTGTTTCACTTTGTGTTTGTTCTGTTTCACTTTGTGTTTGTTCTGTTTCACTTTGTGTTTATTCTGTTTCACTTTGTGTTTGTTCTGTTTCAGTCTGTATTTGTTCTGTTTCACTTTGTGTTTGTTCTGTTTCACTTTGTGTTTGTTCTGTTTCACTTTGTGTTTGTTCTGTTTCACTTTGTGTTTGTTCTGTTTCACTTTGTGTTTGTTCTGTTTCACTTTGTGTTTGTTCTGTTTTACTTTGTGTTTGTTCTGTTTCACTTTGTGTTTGTTCTGTTTCACTTTGTGTTTGTTCTGTTTCACTTTGTGTTTGTTCTGTTTCACTTTGTGTTTGTTCTGTTTTACTTTGTGTTTGTTCTGTTTCACTTTGTGTTTGTTCTGTTTCACTTTGTGTTTGTTCTATTTCACTTTGCGTTTGTTCTGTTTCACTTTGTGTTTGTTCTGTTTCACTTTGCATTTGTTCTGTTTCACTTTGTGTTTGTTCTGTTTCACTTTGTGTTTGTTCTGTTTCACTTTGTGTTTGTTCTGTTTCACTTTGTGTTTGTTCTGTTTCACTTTGTGTTAGTTCTGTTTCACTTTGTGTTTGTTCTGTTTCAGTTTGTATTTGTTCTGTTTCACTTTGTGTTTGTTCTGTTTCACTTTGTGTTTGTTCTGTTTCACTTTGTGTTTGTTCTGTTTCACTTTGTGTTTGTTCTGTTTCACTTTGTGTTTGTTCTGTTTCACTTTGTGTTTGTTCTCTTTCACTTTGTGTTTGTTCTGTTTCATTTTGTGTTTGTTCTGTTTTACTTTGTGTTTGTTCTGTTTCACTTAATGTTTGTTCTGTTTCACTTTGTGTTTGTTCTGTTTCACTTTGTGTTTGTTCTGTTTCACTTAATGTTTGTTCTGTTTCACTTTGTGTTTGTTCTGTTTCACTTTGTGTTTGTTCTGTTTTACTTTGTGTTTGTTCTGTTTCACTTTGTGTTTGTTCTGTTTCACTTTGTGTTTGTTCTGTTTCACTTTGTGTTTGTTCTGTTTTACTTTGTGTTTGTTCTGTTTCACTTTGTGTTTGTTCTGTTTCACTTTGTGTTTGTTCTGTTTCACTTTGTGTTTGTTCTGTTTCACTTTGTGTTTGTTCTGTTTCACTTTGTGTTTGTTCTGTTTCACTTTGTGTTTGTTCTGTTTCACTTAATGTTTGTTCTGTTTCACTTTGTGTTTGTTCTGTTTCACTTTGTGTTTGTTCTGTTTTACTTTGTGTTTGTTCTGTTTCACTTTGTGTTTGTTCTGTTTCACTTTGTGTTTTTTCTGTTTCACTTTGTGTTTGTTCTGTTTCACTTTGTGTTTGTTCTGTTTCACTTTGTGTTTGTTCTGTTTCACTTTGCGTTTGTTCTGTTTCACTTTGTGTTTGTTCTGTTTCACTTTGTGTTTGTTCTGTTTCACTTTGTGTTTGCTCTGTTTCACTTTGTGTTTGTTCTGTTTCACTTTGTGTTTGTTCTGTTTCACTTTGTGTTTGTTCTGTTTCACTTTGTGTTTGTTCTGTTTCACTTTGTGTTTGTTCTGTTTCACTTTGTGTTTGTTCTGTTTCACTTAATGTTTGTTCTGTTTCACTTTGTGTTTGTTCTGTTTCACTTTGTGTTTGTTCTGTTTTACTTTGTGTTTGTTCTGTTTCACTTTGTGTTTGTTCTGTTTCACTTTGTGTTTTTTCTGTTTCACTTTGTGTTTGTTCTGTTTCACTTTGTGTTTGTTCTGTTTCACTTTGTGTTTGTTCTGTTTCACTTTGTGTTTGTTCTGTTTCACTTTGCGTTTGTTCTGTTTCACTTTGTGTTTGTTCTGTTTCACTTTGTGTTTGTTCTGTTTCACTTTGTGTTTGCTCTGTTTCACTTTGTGTTTGTTCTGTTTCACTTTGTGTTTGTTCTGTTTCACTTAGTGTTTGTTCTGTTTCACTTTGTGTTTGCTCTGTTTCACTTTGTGTTTGTTCTGTTTTACTTTGTGTTTGTTCTGTTTCACTTTGTGTTTGTTCTGTTTCACTTTCTGTTTGTTCTGTTTCACTTTGTTTTTGTTCTGTTTCACTTTGTGTTTGTTCTGTTTCACTTAGTGTTTATGTTTCACTTTGTGTTTGTTCTGTTTCACTTTGTGTTTGTTCTGTTTCACTTTGTGTTTGTTCTGTTTTACTTTGTGTTTGTTCTGTTTCACTTTGTGTTTGTTTTGTTTCACTTTGTATTTGCTCTGTTTCACTTTGTGTTTGTTCTGTTTCACTTTGTGTTTGTTCTGTTTCACTTTGTGTTTGTTCTGTTTCACTTTGTGTTTGTTCTGTTTCACTTAATGTTTGTTCTGTTTCACTTTGTGTTTGTTCTGTTTCACTTTGTGTTTGTTCTGTTTCACTTTGTGTTTGTTCTGTTTTACTTTGTGTTTGTTCTGTTTCACTTTGTGTTTGTTCTGTTTCACTTTGTGTTTGTTCTGTTTCACTTTGTGTTTGTTCTGTTTTACTTTGTGTTTGTTCTGTTTCACTTTGTGTTTGTTCTGTTTCACTTTGTGTTTGTTCTGTTTCACTTTGTGTTTGTTCTGTTTCACTTTGTGTTTGTTCTGTTTCACTTTGTGTTTGTTCTGTTTCACTTTGTGTTTGTTCTGTTTCACTTTGTGTTTGTTCTGTTTCACTTAATGTTTGTTCTGTTTCACTTTGTGTTTGTTCTGTTTCACTTTGTGTTTGTTCTGTTTCACTTTGTGTTTGTTCTGTTTTACTTTGTGTTTGTTCTGTTTCACTTTGTGTTTGTTCTGTTTCACTTTGTGTTTGTTCTGTTTCACTTTGTGTTTGTTCTGTTTTACTTTGTGTTTGTTCTGTTTCACTTTGTGTTTGTTCTGTTTCACTTTGTGTTTGTTCTGTTTCACTTTGTGTTTGTTCTGTTTCACTTTGTGTTTGTTCTGTTTCACTTTGTGTTTGTTCTGTTTCACTTTGTGTTTGTTCTGTTTCACTTTGTGTTTGTTCTGTTTTACTTTGTGTTTGTTCTGTTTCACTTTGTGTTTGTTCTGTTTCACTTTGTGTTTGTTCTGTTTCACTTTGTGTTTGTTCTGTTTCACTTTGTGTTTGTTCTGTTTTACTTTGTGTTTGTTCTGTTTCACTTTGTGTTTGTTCTGTTTCACTTTGTGTTTGTTCTATTTCACTTTGCGTTTGTTCTGTTTCACTTTGTGTTTGTTCTGTTTCACTTTGCATTTGTTCTGTTTCACTTTGTGTTTGTTCTGTTTCACTTTGTGTTTGTTCTGTTTCACTTTGTGTTTGTTCTGTTTCACTTTGTGTTTGTTCTGTTTCACTTTGTGTTAGTTCTGTTTCACTTTGTGTTTGTTCTGTTTCAGTTTGTATTTGTTCTGTTTCACTTTGTGTTTGTTCTGTTTCACTTTGTGTTTGTTCTGTTTCACTTTGTGTTTGTTCTGTTTCACTTTGTGTTTGTTCTGTTTCACTTTGTGTTTGTTCTCTTTCACTTTGTGTTTGTTCTGTTTCATTTTGTGTTTGTTCTGTTTTACTTTGTGTTTGTTCTGTTTCACTTAATGTTTGTTCTGTTTCACTTTGTGTTTGTTCTGTTTCACTTTGTGTTTGTTCTGTTTCACTTAATGTTTGTTCTGTTTCACTTTGTGTTTGTTCTGTTTCACTTTGTGTTTGTTCTGTTTTACTTTGTGTTTGTTCTGTTTCACTTTGTGTTTGTTCTGTTTCACTTTGTGTTTGTTCTGTTTCACTTTGTGTTTGTTCTGTTTTACTTTGTGTTTGTTCTGTTTCACTTTGTGTTTGTTCTGTTTCACTTTGTGTTTGTTCTGTTTCACTTTGTGTTTGTTCTGTTTCACTTTGTGTTTGTTCTGTTTCACTTTGTGTTTGTTCTGTTTCACTTTGTGTTTGTTCTGTTTCACTTTGTGTTTGTTCTGTTTCACTTAATGTTTGTTCTGTTTCACTTTGTGTTTGTTCTGTTTCACTTTGTGTTTGTTCTGTTTTACTTTGTGTTTGTTCTGTTTCACTTTGTGTTTGTTCTGTTTCACTTTGTGTTTTTTCTGTTTCACTTTGTGTTTGTTCTGTTTCACTTTGTGTTTGTTCTGTTTCACTTTGTGTTTGTTCTGTTTCACTTTGTGTTTGTTCTGTTTCACTTTGCGTTTGTTCTGTTTCACTTTGTGTTTGTTCTGTTTCACTTTGTGTTTGTTCTGTTTCACTTTGTGTTTGCTCTGTTTCACTTTGTGTTTGTTCTGTTTCACTTTGTGTTTGTTCTGTTTCACTTTGTGTTTGTTCTGTTTCACTTTGTGTTTGTTCTGTTTCACTTTGTGTTTGTTCTGTTTCACTTTGTGTTTGTTCTGTTTCACTTTGTGTTTGTTCTGTTTCACTTAATGTTTGTTCTGTTTCACTTTGTGTTTG
>NW_027195435.1:0-162500 GCF_038502225.1 Cherax quadricarinatus | reverse complement strand
AATTGCTGAAAAGGTGCTTGCCAACATGCTCAGGGCTGCAACATCAGATAGGGAGATTGCCCGTCTCCAGGCTGTGAGTGCACCTCACTCCGGGGACTTCCTCCAAACAGTTCCCATATCGGCAATGGGAACGCGACTCGACCCTAAGACCCTCCGTATTGCAGTGGCTCTGCGCCTTGCTGCCCCAATTCACACAGAATATATGTGTATTTGCGGCGAAGTGCAAGCAGACCAATACGGTCTACATGGTCTTAACTGTTCCAAAACCAAGGGCTGGCATGCAAGACACAATGAGGCCAACGACATCATAAAGGGAACCCTTGCTACAGTTGGATGCCCAGCCGAGAGGGAGCCACGATCACTTGCAGCAAACAATACCCACAACCCAGCAAACCGCCCCGACGGGATCACCATCTATCCTTGGAAGAATGGCAAGCTCTTAGCATGGGACTATACCTGTGTGTCCACACTGGCTGACACCTATATCCATCACAGTGTGGGGCGACAGGGAGGAGCTGCTGACCACAGGGAGGAGTACAAGATCAGCAAGTACAGGGATATTAGCCAACAGTATCAATTTATCCCAGTGGGATCAGAGACCTTGGGATCATGGGAAAAAAATGCCACACGTTTCCTTAAAGAATTGGGTTCCAGACTCATCGACACCACCAGGGACCCAAGGGCAGCCACTTTCATGTTCCAGCGCCTCAGCGTCGCCAACCAGAGGGGAAATGCTTGCTGCATACTTGGCTCACGTCCAGCCTCGGAGGAGCTGGAGGAAATTCATCATCTTTGATACATTGTGCCATTGTATTCATGTTTATGTTTTTTTCTGTAAATGTATTTTGTTTATTAATAAATGTTCACATAGAATAAAAAATATATAGGGGGTGGTAGGAGAAGAAAATATTCAAACAGCTCCGGAGAGAACCTTGAGTTTTCTCTGAGGTACGTTTATTGTCTTCTCTGAGGATGAGGGTCCCTATTCCAGCTATAGAGGTGGTACTTCCCTATATTTATATATATATATATATATATATATATATATATATATATATATATATATATATATATATATATATATATATATATATATATATATATATATATATATATATATATATATATATATATATATATATATATATATATATATATATATATATATATATATATATATATTCATTTATGTTTATATAAAATTTAATAATTTTGTACCAAAAGAACCTTAGAAAACTTACTTAACCTTATTAAAACAAGCACAATTTAATTTAGCCAAATCCAACAAGACATATTTTACAAAAGTTTACAATAATTTAATAATAAACAAACACAATGAAATATTTTTTTTCCGTTAGATTCAGATTTTTTTTTTCGAAATTATTGCATATATAAATTTTCGCTTGCCGTGTTCGGCAATAAGAGCGTTGCTATTTAAGCGAAAATCTCAAGATTTACTTATTCGGTACTATATACATACATAGTATATATATATATATATATATATATATATATATATATATATATATATATATATATATATATATATATATATATATATATATATATATATATATATATATATATATATATATATATGCAAAACAACCACTCTGAAAGAATAGAGAAATTCCAAGCGCTTTCGTGACTACTCACATTATCAAGGAACATAGTTCCTTGATAATGTGAGTAGTCACGAAAGCGCTTGGAATTTCTCTATTCTTTCAGAGTGGTTGTTTTGCATATTTTGAAATCACCTGTTTACTGTGATCTTATTGCATATATATATATATATATATATATATATATATATATATATATATATATATATATATATATATATATATATATATATATATATATATATATATATATATATATATATATAATATATTTCATTATGCAGAACAACCAAAGCTCACACACACACACAGTTTATGTGTGTGTGTGTGTGTGTGTGTGTGTGTGTGTGTGTGTGTGTGTGTGTGTGTGTGTGTGTGTGTGTGTGTGTGTGTGTGTGTGTGTGTGTGTGTTACACCCTTTTGTTCATTTTCTTCTTCTTATCACAATGGTATACTATTACATGTTATTTTTGCTATTTCACTTAATATTATATTCAGGAGTAATTCCATTAGTAGCTAAAATGGATTTACTCGACTTTATGTTATCTGGTCGTATTACTTAGCTTTGTATTTAGGTAGGTCATTTAATTAGTGTCAACTGCTGGTGACCTGGCCAAGCACCAGTAGGTGTTTTGAGCTGCTCGACCCCTGCTCCGACCGAGACAAAGTGGGCTGGTAAAGCCTCACAGAGTTCAGTTCTTACCTTCCTCACCTCTCGTGAGGGAAGCTCCCTGATTCCTGGATTTAAACTTCTGGTCCCACATGAGGTTCCGTAGTGACCCTCCAGTACCTCGGACGGTATCTGACAGAAACGTCTCGGACGAAGTGTGTGTTGCTGTTTTGGAGACGCTGGTGATTGTCCCTAGCTCTGCTAGGAGTGAATTTAAGCAGTATTGGTTCAAAGAGGACGGTGAAAAAGTCATGGGAGACAGACTCGCCTCAAAATTCCTTTAAGAGTAAAATATTCCTAATCTCACTTAGTATATTATGAAAGTTGAATAAGAGTGAATTATTATTGAAGTGTTACGTCTTCTGTCTCATTTGGATTGAGTTAAGTAAAGTGTTATTATGTGGAGAGATGGTGTTATGATACTAGAGCCGTTCAGTACTATAATCAAGATAATACTGTGTATTATCTTTTAAGTGAATTTAAGTGTAAATTTCATGAGTACTCTGTTTTATGGTGCGACCTTTTTAAAGTTAATATAAAACCCTTCTATGGTTTATTAAGAAACTTAATAAAAAATCAGAAAGAAACATTGTGATTGTTTACTACTGAACAGTTGAATGATTTCATCTAGAACAGGATATTCAATCCTGTTTATTTGTTGCAAGAAAGTGCTAAACAGGCTTAAGTAGTGGCCCTGTATGCAACAGTGTGTGTGTACTCACCTGTTTGTACTCACCTATTTGTGGTTGCAGGGGTCGAGTCACAGCTCCTGGCCCCGCCTCTTCACTGATTGCTACTAGGTCTTCTCTCTCCCTGCCCCATGAGCTTTATCATACCTCGCCTTAAAACTATGTATGGTTCCCGCCTCCACTACGTCACTTTCTAGGCTATTCCATGGCCTGACTACTCTATGACTGAAGAAATACTTCCTAACATCCCTTTGAGTCATCTGAGTTTTCACCTTCCAATTGTGGCCTCTTGTGTCTGTGTCCTTTCTCTGGAACATCCCGTCTTTGTCCACCTCGTCTATTCCGCGCAGTATTTTATATGTCGTTATCATGTCTCCCCTGACCTTCCTGTCCTCCAGTGTCGTCAGGCCGATTTCCCTCAACCTTTCTTCGTAGGATAATCCCCGTAGCTCTGGGACTAGTCTTGTTGCAAACCTTTGTACTTTCTCTAATTTCTTGACGTGCTTGACTTGGTGTGGATTCCAAACTGGTGCTGCATACTCCAGTATGGGCCTGACGTAAATGGTATACAGAGTCTTGAACGAATCCTTACTGAGGTATCGGAACGCTATCCGTAGGTTTGCCAGGCGCCCGTATGCTGCAGCAGTTATCTGATTGATGTGCGCCTCAGGAGATATGCTCGGTGTTATACTCACCCCCAGATCTTTTTCCTTGAGTGAGGTTTGCAGTCTTTGGCCATCTAAACTATATTGTGTCTGCGGTCTTCTTTGCCCTTCCCCAATCTTCATGACTTTGCATTTGGCAGGGTTAAACTCAAGGAGCCAGGTGCTGGACCAGGCTTGTAGCCTGTCCAGGTCTCTTTGTAGTCCTGCCTGATCATCATCCGATTTGATTCTTCTCATTAACTTCACATCATCTGCAAACAAGGACACTTCTGAGTCTATCCCTTCCGTTATGTCGTTCACATATACCAAGAACAGCACAGGTCCTAGGACTGACCCCTGTGAAACCCCGCTTGTCAGAGGCGCCCACCTCGTCGCGTACCATGACTCGTTGTTGCCTCCCTATCAGGTATTCTCTGATCCATTGCAGTGCCTTTCCTGTTATGTGTGCCTGATCCTCTAGCTTTTGCAGTAACCTCTTGTGAGGAACTGTGTCGAAGGCCTTCTTGCAGTCCCAAAAAAATGCAGTCGATCCACCCCTCTCTCTCTTGTCTTACTTCTGTCACCTTGTCATAAAATTCTAGTAGGTTTGTGACACAGGATTTTCCTTCCCTGAAACCGTGCTGGTTGTTAATTATACACTTGTTTCTTTCCAGGTGCTCCACCACTCTCCTCCTGATCTTCTCCATGACCTTGCATACTATACACGTTAGTGATACAGGTCTGTAGTTTAGTGTGTGTACTCACCTAATTGTACTCACCTAATTGTTGTTTCAGGGGTCGAGACTCAGCTCCTGGACCCGCCTCTTCACTGATCGCTACTGGGTCCTCTCTCTCTCTCTCTCTCTCTCTCTCTCTCTCTGCTTCCTGAGCTTTGTCATACCTCTTCTTAAAACTATGTATGGTTCCTGCCTCCACTACTTCACTTGCTAGGCTATTCCACTTGCTGACGACTCTATGACTGAAGAAATACTTCCTAATGTCCCTGTGACTCGTCTGAGTCTTCAGCTTCCAGTTGTGACCCTTGTCCCTGTGTCCCCTCTCTGGAACATCCTATCTCTGTCCACCTTGTCTGTTCCCCGCAGTATCTTGTATGTCGTTATCATGTCTCCCCTAACCCTTCTGTCCTCCAGTGTCGTCAGTCCGATTTCCCTTAACCTTTCCTCGTACAACATTCCCTTGAGCTCTGGGACTAGCCTTGTTGCAAACCTTTGTACTTTCTCTTAACTTCTTGACGTGCTTGACCAGGTGTGGGTTCCAGACTGGTGCTGCATACTCCAGTATGGGCCTAACATACACAGTGTACAGTGTCTTGAACGATTCCTTATTAAGGTATCGGAACGCTATTCTTAGGTTTGCCAGGCGCCCGTATGCTGCAGCGGTTATTTGGTTGATGTGTGCCTCCAGTGATGTGCTCGATGTTATGGTCACCCCAAGGTCTTTCTCCCTGAGTGAGGTCTGTAGTCTTTGTCCACCTATCCTATTCTCTGTCTGCGGTCTTCTTTGCCCCTCCCCAATCTTCATGACTTTGCATTTGGCTGGATTGAATTCAAGAAGCCAGTTACTGGACCACATGTCCAGCCTGTCCAGGTCTCTTTGCAGTCCTGCCTCATCCTCGTCCGATTTAATTCTTCTCAACTTCACGTCATCTGCGAACAGGGACACTTCAGAGTCTATTCCTTCCATCATGTCGTTCACATATATCAAAAATAGCACTGGTCCTAGAACTGACCCCTGTGGGACCCCGCTCGTAACAGGCGCCCACTGTGATACCTCTTCACGTACCATGACTCGTTGCTGCCTCCCTGTCAGGTATTCCCTTATCCATTGCAGTGCCCTCCCTTTTACATGCGCCTGATCCTCCAGCTTCTGCACTAATCTCTTGTGGGGAACTGTGTCAAAGGCCTTCCTGCAGTCTAGGAAAACGCAATCTACTCACCCCTCTCTCTCGTGTCTTACTTCTGTTACCTTGTCATAAAACTCCAGGAGGTTTGTGATACAAAATTTGCCTTCCATGAACCCATGCTGATTTTCATTTATAATCTTGTTCCTTTCCAGGTGTTCGACCACTCTCCTCCTGATAATCTTCTCCATGACTGTGCACACAATACATGTCAGAGACACAGGTCTGTAGTTTATTGCCTCGTTTCTGTTTCCTTTCTTAAATATGGGGACTACATTAGCTGTCTTCCGTTTCTCAGGTAGTTGCCCAGTTTCAAGGGATGTGTTGAAGATTGTGGTTAGAGGCATGCACAGCATCTCTGCTCCTTCTCTAAGGACCCATGGGGAGATGTTGTCCGGTCCCTTCGCCTTTGAGGTGTCAAGGTCACTTAAGAGCTTCTTCACCTCCTCCTCAGTTGTTCGTATGTCATCCAACACTTGTTGGTATATTCCCTCTTGATGTTCCCTTCTGTGCTGTCTTCCCACAGCCCTTCCTGTCTCTTCTGTAAAAACTTCCTTAAATCTGTTCAGCTCCTCACATGCCTCCTGATCATTTCTTGTGAGTTCTCCACCTTCTATCCTTAATCTGATCACCTGGTCTTTGACTGTTGTCTTCCTCCTGATGTGGCTATACAACAGTTTCGGGTCTGTGTGTGTGTGTGTGTGAATGTGTGTGTGTGAATGTGTGTGTGTGAATGTGTGTGTGTGAATGTGTGTGTGTACTCACCTAATTGTACTTACCTAATTGTGGTTGCAGGTTTCGAGACTCAGCTCCTGGCCCCGCCTCTTCACTGATCGCTACTAGTTCCTCTTTCTCTCTTTACTCCCTGAGCTATGTCATACCTCGTCTTAAAGCTATGTATGGTTCCTGCCTCAGCTACATTACTTGCTAAGCTATTCCACTTCCTGACGACTCTATGACAGAAGAAATACTTTCTAACATCCCTGTGACTCGCCTGAGTCTCCAGTTTCCAATTGTCACCCCTTGTTTCTGTGTCTCCTCTTTGGAGCATCCTGTCTCTGTCTACCTAATCTATTTCCCGCAGTATTTTGCATGTCGTTATCATGTCTCCCCTGACCTTCCTGTCTTCCAGTGTCGTCAGGCCTATTTCCCTCAATCTTTCTTCGTAGGATATTCCCCTGAGCTCTGGAATTAGCCTTGTTGCAAACCTTTGCACTTTTTCTAATTTCTTGATGTGCTTGATCAAGTGTGGGTTTCAAACTGGTGCTGCGCACTCCAGTATGGGCCTCACGTACACGGTGTACAGTGTCTTCAACGATTCATTACTAAGGTATCGGAATGCTATTCTCAAGTTTGCCAGGCGCCCATATGCTGCAGCAGTTATCTGGTTGTGTGCTTACGGAGATGTGCTCGGTGTTATGCTCACCCCAAGATCTTTCTCCCTTGGGTGAGGTTTGCAATCTTTGGCCACCTACCCTATACTCTGTTGTCTTTTTTGCCCTTCCCCAATCTTCATGATTTTGCATTTGGCATGGTTGAATTTGATAAGCCAGTTGCTGGACCACGTGCTCAGCCTGTCCAGGTCTCTTTATAGTCCTGCCTGATCCTCATTTGATTTGATTCTCCTTATTAACTTCACATCATCTGCAAACAGGGACATTTCTGAGTATCCCTTCCATCATGTCATTCACATATACCAAAAATAGCACTGATCCTAGGACCAACCCCTGTGGGACCCCGCGTGTCACAGGCGCCCACTGTGATACTTCATCACAGACCATGACTCGTTGTTGCCTCCTTGTCAGGTATTCTCTGATTCATTGCAGTGCCCTTCCTGTTATAATTATATGCGCCTGATCCACCTGCTTTTTCACTAATCTCTTGTGAAGAACTGTGTCGAAGGCCTTCCTGCAGTCTAGAAAAATGCAATCAACCCACCCTTCTCTGTCGTGTCTTACTTCTGTTATTTTGTCATAAAACTCCAGAATCTGTGCTGGTTGTCTTTTATAATCTTGTTCCATTCCAGGTGCTCCACCACTCTCCTCCTGATAATCTTCTCCATGACTTTACATACTATACACGTAAGTGACACTGGTCTGTAGTTTAGGCCCTCGTTTCTGTCTCCTTTCTTAAAAATGGAGACTACATTTGCCGTCTTCCATACCTTAGGTAGTTACCCAGTTTTGAGGGATGTGTTGAATATTGTAGTTAGTGACACATAACATCTCTGCTCCTTCTCTAAGGACCCATGGAGAGATGCTGTCCCGTCCCATCGCCTTTGAAGTATCAAGATCACTTAGCAGCTTCTGCACCTCCTCCTCAGCTGTGTGTATGTCATCCAACACTTTTTGGTATATTCCCTGTTGATGTTCCCCTCTGTGCTGTCTTCCCAGAGCACTTCCTCTACTGTAAATGCTTTCTTAAATCTCGTGTTGAGCTCCTCACATACCTCTTGATCGTTTCTTAAGAGTTCCCCACCTTTCCTCAGCCTGATCACCTGGTCTTTGACTATTGCCTTTCTCCTAATGTGACTATACAGCAGTTTCGGGTCAGCCTTGACTTTCGATGATGTTTTCATACTGTCGTTGGGTCTCCCTCCTAATCTGTACATACTCGTTTCTGGCTCTTCGACTAATCTCCTTATTTTTTCTGGATTCTTTTCTTTCTGTACTTTTTCCATTCTCTAGTGTACTTAGTTTTTGCCTCCCTACACCTTCAGGTAAACCAGGGGCCCGTTCAGGTCTTCCCATTATTTTTGGTGTCCTTGGGAACAAACCTTTCCTCTGCCTCCTTGCATTTTGTTGTTACATATTCCATCATTTCGATTACTGACTTTCTTACCAATTCTCTGTACCACCATACCTCTTGCAGGAAGTTTCTCATACCTGTGTAGTCCCCTTTTTATAGTTTGTCTTTTCCCATTCAACTCCTGTTACCCTCTCTATTATAGCTCTACTGTGTATTCAAAGCACAGAACCATATGATCACTAGCTCCAAGGGGTCTCTTATATGTGATGTCCTCAATGTCTGAACTGCTCAAGGTGAATACGTGTTCCAGTCTTGCTGGTTCATCCTTCCCTCTCTCTCTGGTAGTGTCCTTAACATGTTGATGCATGAGATTTTCCAGTACCACGTCCATCACCTTGGTTCTCCATGTTTCGAGACCCACCCATGTGGCTCCAGGTTTTCCCAGTCGATCTCCATGTGGTTGAAATCGCCCATAACCAGTAACTTAGCTCTGCTCGAGTGATCTCTTTTTGCCACCTTAGTCAGTGGGTCCACCACTGCTCTGTTGCTCTCTTCATATTCCTCTCTTGGTCTCCTGCAGTTCTGTAGTGAATTATACGTCACTGCAATGACTACCTTATGTTCTCCAGATTGAAGTGTACCTATGTAATCTCTTTCTCCAGTGTCATCCATGCCTTTCATTTCCTCAAATCTGCATCGGTTTTTTTTACAAGTAGTGCGACCCCTTCTTCCCCCCTACTCGTCTTATCTTTCCTCAAGATCTGATATCCTTGTGGGAAGATGGCGTCTGTTATTGTCTCAGTGAGTTTCGTTTCTGTGACTCCTATGATGTATAGAGACTTCTCACTGATTCTTTCATGAAACTCCTCATATTTATTCGTTATTCCATCTGCGTTCATGTACCAAACCTTCAACTTCTTTTCTAAAACTGTGGTCCTGGGAGAATTTTGGGGTTGGCAGAGCAGGAGTCCTGGCGGGGGCCTATAGGGGGTTGCGGTGAGGGTGGGGGCAGTGTTCCCATAAGGGGTTGCTGTAGGGGTGGGGTTTGTGGTGTAGGGGTGGGGACTGAGGGATCAGTGTGTGAGTGTCGGTTTAGATTGTTCAGTTGCCTTGGGGTTGTCGTGGTTGGAGTCCTTCTGTGGGTGCTTCTGGAGGGCCTGTTTGCCCTTCCACCTGTGACTGGGTTCTTCTGCTCATCTTTGTCATTTCCTCTCATTCCTCCTTTCGTTTTTGTACTCTCCCTTTCAGTATCATCCTTTCCTCTTGTGTTATGTCTCAATCGAGGTACACACTCAGGTACTCCGGTTTGTCTCTGTCGTGCTTTCTCCTGCAGGATCATGGTTCGAGTTGATTCTGCTTTGAAAATTACTTTGAGAAGCCGTTTCTGTCCCCTTGCAAACCACCCAATTCTCCAAGAATTTGTCACCTGGGTCATGTTGGCCTCACCTATTACTTTCATGATACCTTCAATCAATTTTTTCTCCTGTTTTCTTTCATCATAGGTTTCCCTTTTGACTTTGTGGAGCCCATAGACAAAAAACTGATCTCGCCCTTTCGTCCTCCCACTGTCTCTCCCATTGCATCCTCTGAGGTGTTTTAGTTCCTTCCATTGGAGCGTCCCTTCCTAAAATCCCTTCCCTGGCTGAGGCCCCTATGCTCAGTGGTCTGTCTTTCCTGATTATCTGTTCCTGGCCCCTGCAGGTTTCTGTTAGTCTTTGCATATATCGTAGCTCCTTTATTGTCTTTAGGCCTCTCATTTGTTCCTATTGCTCTCCTCGTCTTTGCCTTGGTTCCGTGTGGGTCTGACAGGGCCCATGCATCTAGTATAGCTTCTTTGCACCCTCCAGCCCCCTTATCTGTGCCAGTTGTGGAAGTTCCTGATGTTATGTCTATACTGTGTGTGTGTGTGTGTGTGTGTGTGTGTGTGTGTGTGTGTGTGTGTGGTGTCGAATAGGTAAAATTTGCGATTTTAGCTTAAATATATAATGATTACTGCTTTTAATTAATAAGATTCATATCAACACTGCACGCAGAAATCGAGCCCCAGTGGCGTTAATTTGTTATAGCATAGCAGACTGAATACAGAGTACATGATGCCTGGGTCTCCCCTGTTAAATATTTCAGTGTGATGAGTGTTGAACCTGGATCATATACAACCCCATAGGGGGGTGCTGGCAGCTGCAGGTGGTGGTCAAAGTGGTGTTGGTTGTAGTATTTTCTGGCGATTTGATAATTACGAGATTTCCGAGTTAACATACGCGAGTTTATCATTTCATACGAAGAGATGATTCACACGAGGGCGTGCAGATTTAATAGTAAGGTTCGTGAGGTGTACAAGGTGTACAAATATTAGGAGAGGACCCAGCTTATGACACTGTCAGTTTTAAGCAGAATCAATTTTGCTAAAACTATGAATTGGGAGAGTCACCCAGAAATATGTTAAGTGGAGTTGGTAGTGTTGATCAAAGCATACGCCAAGCAAAGTCTGCATAGTCCATCTGCTTCTCGTTTAATTAACTTTGCTTCAGGGAAGTTCGTTAGGGATTCTCTATTATTACGTAGAGTGCAAGTTTTGCTTGTGTCATTGATCATAAATGTAAATACTTTCACGACACTCAAACATTTAAGATGTCGTGGCCGACAGTGTGAAATAGGTACCAATGTTTCTCTCCTGTGAAGGAGACACAATGTGGGTTCCAATCCTCCATAGATTATTTGTTATCTATACACGCACAATTCACGCACAAACACACACACACACACACACACACACACACACACACACACACACAAACACACACACACACACACACACACACACACACACACACACACACGGGGCTAGGAGCTTGGACTCGACCCCTGCAACCTCAACTAGGTGAGTACACACACACACACACACACACACACACACACACACACACACACACACACACACACACACACACACACACACACACACACACACACACACACACAGATAAGGAGGGAGGCCCAGCGACAGTACGAAAACGACATAACATCGAAAGTCAAGTCTGACCCGAAACTGCTGTATAGCCACATTAGGAGGAAGACAACAGTCAAAGACCAGCTGATCAGGCTGAGGAAAGGTGTGGAACTCTCAAGAAACGATCAAGAGGTATGTGAGGACCTAAACAAGAGATTTAAGGAAGTATTTAGTGGAGACAGGAAGGACTCTGGGAAGACAGAACAGAGGGGGGCACCAACAAGGAATACACCAACAAGTGTTGGATGACATGCACACTACTGAGGACGTGATGAAGCTGCTAAGTAACCTTGATACCTCAAAGGCAATGGGACCGGACATCTCCCCGTGGGTCCTTAGAAAGGGCGTAGACAGCCTGTACTGTCTGCACAGACAGCCTTGCTGTCTGCCAGCTTAGTTCATATTTCACGCCACTCAGGTGCTGCCCTCTGGGCCTGTCCAAGTCTGTGGGAAGCTGGTCCCACACTCTCTCACTCACACAGAGGCCTAGCAGGAAGACACAAGGCCTAGTAGCTCTCTTGTGGTATGGCCCTCCCGGGCCATGGGCACAACACACAAGCCTGTGTACCCACCACGACTTAACAATAAAGTAAGAAGCCTCCGAAGACGTCTCATTGAACCCCGCTACCATAATACCAATTAATCTTGGTTCACAAGGAAGCAGAAACGCTGTGTGTGCTACTAACCACAATCTTCAACACATCCCTAGATACTGGGCATCTACCTGAGGTATGGAAGACGGCAAATGTAGTTCCCATTTTTAAAAAAGGAGACAGAAAAGAGGCACTAAACTATAGACCAGTGCCACTGACGTGTATAGTATGCAAAGTCATGGAGAAGATTATCAGGAAGAGAGTGATGGAGCACCTGGAACGGAACAAGAGTATAAACGACAACCAGCACGGATTCATGCAAGGCAAATCCTGTGTCACAAGCCTTCTGGAGTTTTATGATAAAGTAGCAGAAGTAAGACACGAGAGAGAGGGGTGGGTTGATTGCATTTTCTTGGACTGTAAGAAGGCCCTCGACGCAGTTCCTCACAACAGATTAGTGCAGAAGCAAGAGGATCAGGCACGTATAACGGGAAGGGCATTGCCATTGATCAGAGAATATCTGACAGGGAGGCAACAACGAGTCATGGTACTTGATGAGGTATTACAGTGGGCACCTGTGACAAGCGGGGTCCCACAGGGGTCGGTCCTTGGATCAATGCTATTTTTGGTATACGTAAATGACATGATGGAAGGAATAGACTCAGAAGTGTCCCTGTTCTCACATGATGTGAAGTTAATGAGGAGAATTAAATCAGATAAGGATCAGGCAGGACTTCAAAGAAACCTGGACAGGCTGGACACCTGGTCCAGCACCTGGTTTCTCGAATTTAACCCCGCCAAATGCAAAGTCATGAAGATCGGGGAAGGGCAAAGAAGATCGCAGACAGAGTATCGGCTAGGTGGCCAAAGACTGCAAACCTCACTCAAGGAGAAAGATCTTGGGGTGAGTATAACACAGAGCATGTCTTCGGAAGCGCACATCAGCCAGATAACTGCTGCAGCATATGGGCGCCTGGCAAACCTGAGAATAGGGTTCCGATGCCTAAGTAAGGAATCTTTAAAGACACTGTACACCATGTACATGAGGCCCATACTGGAGTATGCAGCACCTGTTTGGAACCCGCACCGGGTCAAGCACGTCAAGAAATTAGAGAAAATGCAAAGGTTTGCGACAATGTAAGTTCCAGAGCTAAGGGGAATGTCCTATGAAGAAAGGTGACGGCACTGACGACACTGGAGGACAGGAGGGTTTGGGAAGACATGATGACGACATACAAAATACTGTGTGGGATAGACAAGGTGGACAGAGACAGGATGTTCCAAAGATGGGACACAGAAACAAGGGGTCACACTTGGAAGTTGAAGACTCAGATGAGTCAAAGGGATGTTAGGAAGTATTTCTTCAGTCATAGAGTTGTCAGGAAGTGGAATAGTCGAGTAAGTGATGTAGTGGAGGCAGGACTCATACATAGCTTTAAGGTATATTAAAAGGTATATTAAGGTATAAAAAGTATATTAAGGTATATTAAAGCTCATGGAACAGGGAGAGAGAGGACCTAGTAACGTTCAGTGAAGAGGCGGGGCCAGGAGCTGAGTCTCGACCCCTGCAACCACAGTTAGGTGAGTACACACACACACACACACACACACACACACACACACACACACACACACACACACACACACACACACACACATACACACACACACACACGCAACACACACGGCATCAGTAATATCTCTCAATGTCTCCCATGGGAAGCAAATGGACCCAACTTCTTCAACAAGTTAAATTACCAATTAACTCGTCGTGTGACCATGCCAATTGTCATTGGCACTTGGTGGCACCGGTGCCCATGGAGGCTCTCGTGCGTGCTAGGCACTCGTTCCTCCTCACACCAATCTATAGGTTTTGGTCCAGACTTTAAGCAGTGGTCCGATATACTGGTCTCACTACATCAGTTTTTGATGTAGATCGGCTTTTCTGATCTCATGCATTAGTCTATAGCATAAGTTTATTTAGGTACAATTATAATACATAGTAACCTATGAGTATATTACCATGGATAAACCCAAAAATGTCAAGGTGACTTATTTCCACTTGGGTCCTTGAGTTTCATTGGGGTCCTGAAACTCAGATTGTGGTCTTCTTGTTCGAACTCGCTTAAAGTGAGGTCAGGATTGGTTAAGTTACGACTCATTAAGTCTAGTAAAGTTTGGTTAAAATGTAATTAGATCGCTCGATCGCTAGAGCACTCATCTCCCACACTGAGGTCCGGAGTTCGAGTCTCTTCCGGTACGCCTGGAAAACATTAGGGACGTGTTTCCATAAGACAACCAACAGTTTAAAATTTTTACCTGGGGTGTTAGGTGACTGGTGTGGGTCGCATCCTGGGACAAAAACTGACCTTATTTATCCGAAATGCTCTGCATGACAAGCGGCTTTCTATATAGTAGTACGTCATTATTATTATTATAATCAAGGGGGAAGCGCTAAACCCGGAGGATTATACAGCGCCTGGGGGGGGGATGTGGAAGGCATTCAGGCTTAATTCGGGGAACTGGAGCACAGATCCAATTCCCTAAATCAAGAGCCCCTCACCAACATCAAGGAGCCTTCCTTGAGGGGAGTACGTCATTGATGTCAACTAGGATTGTATACCTTGTACATGTATTAAATAAAGATATTATATTATTACAGATTAGGCAAGATTAACATAGAGAATAGTCAAATCAAGGAAGATATAATGACATGCAAAATACTGATTATAGGAATTGTCAGCGAAGGAAGGGATAGACTGAGAGGTGCAGAATAGGTACAAGAGAGGACAGTTAGTGCTTAATTCAGGAAATATTTTTTCTGCCTCAAATTAGTCAAGAAGTGAGATGACCTGGACGAGATATCAGATGCAGGCCCCATACATAGCTTTATGAGTAGGCATGACAGTGCCTTTGAGGCTAGGAGGAAGTGAATCCGGCATGTAGCAAAATATTAGGCAGAGTCATGCGCCGAGACTCGACCCCCTGTGTTTTCTCTGTGTATGTGTTCTCACCTATTTGTGTTTGCAGTGGTCGAGTCATAGCTCCTGGCCCCGCCTCTTCACTGATCGCTACTAGGTCATCTTTCTCCCTGTTCCATGAGCTTTATCATACCTCGTCGTCAAACTTTGTATGGGTCCTGCCTCCAGTACCCCGTCACTTGGCAGACTATTCCACTTCCTGAGAACTCTATGACCAAATAAGTACTTCCTAACATCACTTTGACTCATCTGAGTCTTCAACTTCCAACTGTGACCCCTTGTTTCTGTGTCCCATCTCTGGAGCATCCTGTCTCTCTCCTCCTTGTCAATTCCTCTCAGTATTTTGCATGTCGTTATCATGTCTCCCCTAACCCTCCTGTCTTCCAGTGTCGATAGGCCGATTTCCCTTAACCTTTCTTCGTAGGACATATCCCTTAGCTCTGGTACTAGTCTTGTTCCAAATATTTACACTTTCTCTAGTTTCTTGATGTGCATGACCAGGTGTGGGTTCCAAAGTGTTGTTGCATAAACAGTATGGGCCTGACGTACACAGTGTACAGTGTCTTGAACGATTCGTTTCTGAGGTACCGGAACGCTATTCTCAGGTTTGCCAGGCGCCCATATGCTGCAGCAGTTATCTGGTTGATGTATGCCTCAGATGTACTCGGTATTACACTTACCTGGAGTATTACCTGGAGAGAGTTCCGGGGGTCAACGCCCCCGCGGCCCGGTCTGTGACCAGGCCTCCTGGTGGATCAGAGCCTGATCAACCAGGCTGTTGCTGCTGGCTGCACGCAAACCAACGTACGAGATACAGCCCGGTTGATCAGGAACTGACTTTAGGTGCTTGTCCAGTGCCAGCTTGAAGACTGCCAGGGGTCTGTTGGTAATCCCCCTTATGTGTGCTGGGAGGCAGTTGAACAGTCTCGGGCCCCTGACACTTATTGTATGGTCTCTTAACGTGCTAGTGACACCCCTGCTTTTCATTAGGGGGATGGTGCATCGTCTGCCAAGTCTTTTGCTTTCGTAGTGAGTGATTTTCGTGTGCAAGTTCGGTACTAGTCCCTCTAGGATTTTCCAGGTGTATATAATCATGTATCTCTCCCTCCTGCGTTCCAGGGAATACAGGTTTAGGAACCTCAAGCGCTCCCAGTAATTGAGGTGTTTTATCTCCGTTATGCGCGCCGTGAAAGTCCTCTGTACATTTTCCAGGTCGGCAATTTCACCTGCCTTGAAAGGTGCCGTTAGTGTGCAGCAATACTCCAGCCTAGATAGAACAAGTGACTTGAAAAGTGTCATCGTGGGCTTGGCCTCCCTACTTTTGAAAGTTCTCATTATCCATCCTGTCATTTTTCTAGCAGATGCGATTGATACAATGTTATGGTCCTTGAAGGTGAGATCCTCCGACATGATCACTCCCAGGTCTTTGACGTTGGTGTTTCGCTCTATTTTGTGGCCAGAATTTGTTTTGTACTCTGATGAAGATTTAATTTCCTCATGTTTACCATATCTGAGTAATTGAAATTTCTCATCGTTGAACTTCATATTGCTTTCTGCAGCCCACTGATGTCCGCCTGGAGCCTTGCAGTGTCTGCAATGGAAGACACTGTCATGCAGATTCGGGTGTCATCTGCAAAGGAAGACACGGTGCTGTGGCTGACATCCTTGTCTATGTCGGATATGAGGATGAGGAACAAGATGGGAGCGAGTACTGTGCCTTGTGGAACAGAGCTTTTCACCGTAGCTGCCTCGGACTTTACTCTGTTGACGACTACTCTCTGTGTTCTGTTAGTGAGGAAATTATAGATCCATCGACCGACTTTTCCTGTTATTCCTTTAGCACGCATTTTGTGCGCTATTACGCCATGGTCACACTTGTCGAAGGCTTTTGCAAAGTCTGTATATATTACATCTGCATTCTTTTTGTCTTCTAGTGCATTTAGGACCTTGTCGTAGTGATCCAATAGTTGAGACAGACAGGAGCGACCTGTTCTAAACCCATGTTGCCATGGGTTGTGTAACTGATGGGTTTCTCGATGGGTGGTGATCTTGCTTCTTAGGACCCTTTCAAAGATTTTTATGATATGGGATGTTAGTGCTATTGGTCTGTAGTTCTTTGCTGTTGCTTTACTGCCCCCTTTGTGGAGTGGGGCTATGTCTGTTGATTTTAGTAACTGTGGGACGACCCCCGTGTCCATCCTCCCTCTCCATAGGATGGAAAAGGCTCGTGATAGGGGCTTCTTGCAGTTCTTTATGAACACAGAGTTCCATGAGTCTGGCCCTGGGGCAGAGTGCATGGGCATGTCATTTATCGCCTGTTCGAAGTCATTTGGCGTCAGGATAACATCGGATAGGCTTGTGTTAATCAAATTTTATGGCTCTCTCATAAAAAATTCATTTTGATCTTCGACTCTCAGTCTGGTTAGCGGCTTGCTAAAAACTGAGTCATATTGGGACTTGAGTAGCTCACTCATTTCCTTGCTGTCATCTGTGTAGGACCCATCTTGTTTAAGTAGGGGCCCAATACTGGACGTTGTTCTCGATTTTGATTTGGCATAGGAGAAGAAATACTTTGGGTTTCTTTCGATTTCATTTATGGCTTTTAGTTTTTCCCGCGATTCCTGACTCCTAAAGGATTCTTTTAGCTTAAGTTCGATGCTTGCTATTTCTCTGACCAGTGTCTCCCTACGCATTTCAGATATATTGACCTCTTTTAGCCGCTCTGTTATTCTTTTCCGTCGCCTGTAAAGGGAGCGCCTGTCTCTTTCTATTTTACATCTACTCCTCCTTTTTCTTAGAGGAATAAACCTTGTGCATACATCGAGTGCCACCGAGTTAATCTGTTCTAGGCATAAGTTGGGGTCTGTGTTGCTTAGTATATCTTCCCAGCTTATATCGGTTAGGACTTGGTTTACTTGGTCCCACTTTATGTTTTTGTTATTGAAGTTGAATTTGGTGAATGATCCCTCGTGACTAGTCTCATTATGTCGGTCTGGGGCTCCATGCATACATGTCTGAACCTCAATTATGTTGTGATCTGAGTATATTGTTTTTGATATGGTGACATTTCTTATCAGATCATCATTGTTAGTGAAGATGAGGTCTAGTGTATTCTCCAGTCTAGTAGGCTCTATTATTTGCTGGTTTAAATTGAATTTTGTGCAGAGATTTAAAAGCTCGTGTGAGTGTGAGTTATCATCAGAGCTGCCTCCTGGTGTTATTACTGCAACAATATTATTTGCTATATTCCTCCATTTTAGGTGCCTTAAGTTGAAATCCCCCAGGAGCAAGATGTTGGGTGCAGGAGCTGGAAGATTTTCCAGACAGTGGTCAATTTTTAACAGCTGTTCCTGGAATTGCTGGGATGTTGCATCCGGAGGCTTGTAGACTACCACATGACTAGGTTTTGGTTCTCGACCTTTACTGCTAAAACTTCCACTACATCATTTGAGGCATTAAGCAGTTCTGTGCAAACAAGTGACTCTGCAATGTACAGGCCAACCCCCCCCTCCTTTTGCCTGTTCACTCTGTCACATCTGTATAGGTTGTAACCTGGGATCCATATTTCGTTGTCCAAGTGATCCTTTATGTGGGTCTCAGTGAAAGCCGCGAACATTGCCTTTGCCTCTGCAAGCAGTCCACGGATAAAAGGTATTTTGTTGTTTGTTGCTGGCTTTAGACCCTGTATATTTGCAAAGAAGAATGTTATCGGACTGGTGGTATTGTTGGTACTGTATCTGTTGGTTTGGAGTGGAGGCCATCGACTGTGGTTCCACTCCAGGAATGACTGGATTTGGTGTACGATTTCTGCCATTTCCTGCCAGTTTTTTTTCCTTCCTGGCACTAAAAAACCTCTCCCTCTTGAGTGGCTGTGGCTACCTAGGTTTTCCCATGGCCTGGATGTTTTGTATCTTTTTGTCCCCTTTAGATGGTATGCCTGGCAATTTAAGTTATAGCACAGTCTTTCCTGTACTGAAGAGGTACACAGTTCAGGGTGAAAAAGCTTACAGGAAGGGAGTTTGCATTTTCCTGTTGTCATATGGGCATGGCATTTTCTAGGGTGGTCATAGTTGCACGTCCCATCTGTTTTTCCAGATTTCCCATGCCAGCAGATACCAAGTGCATAGTATGTGCACAGGCTTGGTTTCCGTTTGCCTTGGGTTTCTGTGACTGTATTCCCTGTTGGTGCATGTTTCCCTGTCTTACTTCTATCCTCCCTAGCACCAACAATGGAGCTCCCACCAGTTGTTTTTGGTAATATATCCTCACTATTGCTAGTGGAGTCCTCTTGTTTGCTATTTCCTGCGGTATTTATAGTTTGCAATATTGGTTTTATCTTATCTTTGACTACACTTGTTTCCCTACTATGGCTCCTGTCCCCTATGAGGTCATTTATATGTATTCCTTCCTGCGTATAATTCCCGACTACCTGGACAAAATCTCCAGCTTCACCATTACTGTCTCATTTGGGCATACCCAAAAACACTTCCCTGTTTTAACACAGCTTGTAGCTAGTTCTTGGATATCTGCACAAGGGGCGTGACACCAATTTCCACAAAAATGACAATTTACCCATGTGGAAGCCCGTTTGTTTGACTGACCACAGACTACACACAGCTTCATAATGATTTGAATGGTTGATTTACTGCAATTCTACTAGCAACCTCTTGAATATTCTATTAATAACCTCCTTAAATGAAGCTCTAGCTATTTGTATTTCTGTTTCTAACTGTTTTTGTATATTGGACAGCTTACCGTGCACGTTCCTGATTTATATTTAATGTTTGTGTTTATAAGGGCGCCTACAACCCCATCCGTTTAGTCTGCTTTATTGTCCAACGAAACCGTTTGAAACCAGTCAAGGGTTCGGACCAGTCAAGGGTTCGGACCAGTCAAGGGTTCGGACCATCAAGGGTTCGGACCAGTCGATCTGATCTGATCAGTGGGTCACTTATTTAAAACATACTGGTCGGTGATTTGAGCTAACACATGAAGGATCTACTGGAAATTATCTACCAGAGTAATATGTGATTTGATTGATACAAAAGTATAACTTGCGTGTTGAAGAAACCGGTGACTGCTGGCAACTCCTACAATGATGAACGGTCGACCTCAACCCTTGTTTATCAATCGCTGTATCTAGCTTTTCTATTTTTTTTCGGTCTCCACCACAATAAATGCTATATTATCACTATAGTTGACTGGTGGAAATTTTGGAGGAAGGACGCTTTTCCTGTAGTAATAATTGCTTCTCGTTGTGTATATTGCGACCGCTGGTAACTACAGGTTATATGAAATTCACAGTATACGTCTGGTATTTCAAGAAAAAAGAAACTAATGAAAGTCACTCCACTCCACTAAGTACCATTATAATACTGGTTAGTTGCTACTACAACACTGTATTCTGCTATTCACTGGTATCACTAGATTATATGCGAGTACACTAGCAAGCCAGGAAGATTATTAAAAACAGCTGACCTGTGGTAAGTTTCTGGCGACTTCTGGCACCTGCCTCTATAGGCTTATCACTTCATTTACAAATTCACCTGTTTTCAAATGACACTTTAGCCTTTATCATCAATATACTAGGGAGCCACTGTAGTATACACTATACACTATGTATGCTCAATGTTATCAGGGAGACTTTCTTTCCTCTGACACGAAAAGTTCAATTATTATTATTTTTTTCACACGGGACACAGGCCAGATTCCCCTCTGGCAGTAAACTCTGCTAGGTAGTGCACACTAATTCTCCTTTTTTGACTCAGTATATAATGTTTTCCGCCCAAGATTGGTTCCAGGCGCTAGAGGGATGTATCGTATAGGATTGATGACACAAATTAAAGTTCTAGCACGTAAGAGCGACCGTGAAAACACGAGAAAACCCGGAGCACAACGAGGCACGCTGACACGCTGACACGCTTGCTTGACCTTAAGATCTTTTTTTTTTGAGCGAGGTTTGCAGTCCTTGGCCACCTAGCTTAAACTCTGTTGTGGTCTTTTTTGCCCTTCTCCGATCTTCATTACTTTGCATTTGGTGGGGTTAAATCCGAGAAGCCAGTTGCTGGACCAGTGTTCCAGCCTGTCCAGGTCTGTTTGTAGTCCTGCCTGATCCTCATCCGATTTAATTCTCCTCATTAACTTCACATCATCTGCAAACACGGACACTTCTGAGTCAATCCCTTCTTTCATGTCATTCACATATACATGTACCAAAAATAGCACTGGTCTTAGGACTGACCCCTGTGGAACCCCGCACGCCACAGGCGCCCACTCTGACACTTCGTCACATACTACATCTTGTTGTTGCCTCCCTGTCAGGAATTCTCTGATCCATCGTAGTTGTTCAGTGTGCCTGATCCTCTAGCTTTTGCACTAATCTCTTGTGAGGAACTGTGTCGAACGCCTTCTTTCAGTGTGTATGTGTGTGTGTGTGTCTGTACTCACCTAATTGTACTCACCTAATTGTGGTTGCAGGGATCGAGACTCAGCTCCTGGCCCCGCCTCTTCACCGACCGCTACTAGGTCCTCTCTTCCCCTGCTCCATGAGCTTTATCATACCTCGTCTTAAAACTATTTATAGTTCCTGCCTCCACTACATCGCTTCCCAGACTATTCCACCTCCTAACTACTCTATGACTGAAGAAATACTTCCTAACATCCCATTGACTCATCTGAGTCTTCAGCTTCCAATTGTGACCCCTTGTTTCTGTGTCCCATCTCTGGAACATCCTGTCTCTGTCCACCTTGTCTATTCCACGCAGTATTTTGTATGTCGTTATCATGTCTCCCCTGACCCTCCTGTCCTCCAGTTTTGTCAGACCGATTTCCCTTAACCTTTCTTCATAGGACATTCCCCATAGTTCTGGAACTAGCCTTGTTGCAAACCTTTGCACTTTCTTTGATTTCTTGGCGTGTTTGACCAGATGTGGGTTCCAAACTGGTGCTGCGTACTCCAGTATGGGCCTGACGTACACAGTGTATAAAGTCTTGAACGATTCCTTACTGAGGTACCGGAACGATATTCTCAGGTTTGCCAAGCGCCCATATGCCGCAGCAGTTATCTGGTTAATGTGTGCTTCTGGCGATGTACTCGGTATTATACTCACTCCTAGGTCTTTCTCCTTGAGTGAGGTTTGCAGCCTTTGGCCTCCTAGCCTATTCTCTGTCTGCGGTCTTCTTTGTCCTCCTCCAATCTTCATGACTTTGCATTTGGCGGGGTTAAATTCTAGGAGCCAGTTTCTGGACCACACATCCAGCCTGTCCAGGTCTCTTTGTAGACCTGTCTGGTCAGCGTCTGATTTAATTCTCCGCATTAACTTCACGTCATCTGCAAACAGGGACACTTCTGAGTCTATCCCTTCCGTCATGTCGTTCACATATACCAATAGTAGCACTGGTCCCAGGACTGACCCCTGTGGGACCCCGCTCGTCACTGGCGCCCACTGTGATACCTCATCACGGACCATGACTCGGTGTTGCCTCCGTGTTAGGTATTCTCTGATCCATTGCAGTGCCCTTCCTGTTATACGTGCCTGTTCCTCTAGCTGTGTGTGTGTGCGTGTGCGTGTGTGTGTGTGTGCGCGTGTGTGTGTGTGTGTTCGCGTGTGTGAATTCACATAATTTTAGGTGCTGGGCTCGAATCTCGGCTCCTGGTTCCTGCCTCTCGGTTTCAGATCTTTCACACTCTGCCCTGGGCCTTATGAGCCCTGCCATTCCTACTCTTGAAACTGTGCATAAAATATACTTCCATTCCCTTCAAAATCGTCTGCTACACCTGACGTTACTATATAAGTGCCAGGATCCTTTCTTCTGCTTCAGAATCTCCACGACTATGGTGCTCTTCGCACCTACTCCTAGGTTGAGGGACTGATTACCTCATCTTCTGTACATAGTTCTACTGTCTTCAAGTTATGTCCTAGAATTTGTATTGATAAAGCCACTGGATGGCGAAACGTCTACAATAAAGATACCCAGATGTTGCACATGTGTCTTAATTTCAACCCTTGAACTGTCCAAGCAGATCTACGTTCACATGCGTAGTGCTCCAAAAGTAGATCTATTTTTTTTTACAAATTTTCAAATATAACAAAACAAAAAAAGTAGATCAAATTATTTTTACACTTTTACAAATGTAAAAAAGAAAAGAAGATCTCCTTTTTTTACATACTTTCAAATGTTGAAAAAACTTAGATCTACGTTTGGACAGTTTAGGGGTTAAAATGGGTACCTGGATGTTAGTGGACTGTTGTGGGTCGTATCCTGGGACAAAACTGATCTAATTTGCCCGAAATGCTCTGTATAACAAGCGGCTTTCTATATAGTAGTATGTCATTGATGTCAGCTATGGTCTGTATACCTTGTACATGTACCTGTAGTAAATAAAGATAGCATTATTATTATTCTCCGAACATTGGGACCCAGAGTTCCAAACCGTGTAAGCCGTTAGCAGCCCATATAAACCCAACAAGAAGAATATGGTGGAAGCTGTAGCGCCCTTATAAATCAAAACAATAACAACAAAACAAAAACATTTACTTATTATAAACAAGGGGAAAGCTCTAAACCCGTAGGATTATACAGTGCCTGTGGGGAAGATGTGGAAGGTATTCAGGTTTAATTCAGGAAACTGGAGGACAGTTCCAATTCCCTAGATCAAGAGTCCCTCACCAGCATCAAATAACACTATGAAAGGTTAAATATATTATCATACATGAACACATCCAAAACAAAATAGAGTTACTCTCGTTATCTGTACAGAAATGGTTATAACTATGACCATAATTTTTAAAGGGGTGGACTGGTGAGCCAGTGGAAGGCCTCGGTCAGATGACCTAAAGTTCCAACAGCGGGTCATCATCTGACTAAGACCCGCGTCAGGAAACACTTGTCCTGTTTCCTGACGAACCTTAACGAACCTAACCTGTATTATTATTATTATAATCAAAAAGAAGCGCTAACCCACAAGGGCTATACAGCACCTAACCTGTAAATCCCCAAATTTACACTTACACTCACCCAAATGACTATAAACATAAAATTCCCTATATAGCTATTGCCTAATAGATCTTAAGTTAGCCGTAAGTTTGCCTAAGAAACTCTCCCAAAATAGAAGCTTTAATAAAAACAGTATATCATGCCAAGACAAAACCATTCCCATTACTAAATTTACTAATTGTAATATTATTGTATATTTTTTACTACCTCAATATTATTAATCTAATTAATCACTTCAGTTACCTAACTTTTATATCCATCCAATAAGATATATTAAAATACACTCCATAACCTGTGTCAATATAGAGTAAGAATTAGTATTAGTCTGCCTGAATTCCCAAGGCCTGTTAGTGACCTTCTTTATAATCAATATTTTATAACATGTACACCACACATTGTAACCTTTGCAAGGAAATTAACATTTTCGTTTTCATTTTCATTTTCCTGTGTAGAGAACCTGGGACAACCCAAAGAAAGTCACACAAAGTGACTACTGCACCACCTGCTGTTGCTCTACCACCTGTTGTTGCTGTTGTACCACCTGCTGTGCATCGCCTACTGTTATTGTTTAGTCTTGTGAACCATGGGTTATTTAGTGTTGTGAGCCATGGGTTAATTAGTGTTGTGAGCCATGGGTTATTTAGTGTTCTGAGCCATGGGTTATTTAGTGTTTTGAGCCATGGGTTATTTAGTGTTTTGAGCCATGGGTTATTTAGTCTTGTGAGCCATGGGTTATTTAGTCTTGTGAGCCATGGGTTATTTAGTCTTGTGAGACATGGGTTATTTTGTGTTGTGAGCCATGGGTTATTTAGTGTTGTGAGCCATGGGTTATTTAGTGTTGTGAGCCATGGGTTATTTAGTGTTGTGAGCCATGGGTTATTTAGTGTTTTGAGCCATGGGTTTAGTGTTGTGAGCCATGGGTTATTTAGTCTTGTGAGCCATGGGTTATTTAGTGTTGTGAGCCATGGGTTATTTAGTGTTGTGAGCCATGGGTTATTTAGTGTTGTGAGCCATTGGTTTAGTCTTGTGAGCCATGGGTTATTTAGTCTTGTGAGCCATGGGTTATTTAGTCTTGTGAGCCATGGGTTATTAAGTCTTGTGAGCCAAGGGTTATTTAGTGCTGTGAGCCATGGGTTATTTAGTCTTGTGAGCCAAGGGTTATTTAGTGTTATAAGCCATTGGTTATTTAATATTGTGAACCATGGGTTATTTAGTGTTGTGAACCATAGGTTATTTAGTGTTGTGAGCCATGGGTTATTTAGTCTTGTAAGCCATTGGTTATTTAATATTGTGAACCATGGGTTATTTAGTGTTGTGAACCATAAGTTAGTCTTGTGAGCCATGGGTTATTTAGTGTTGTAAGCCATTCGTTATTTAATATTGTGAACCATGGGTTATTTAGTGCTGTAAGCCATGGGTTATTTAGTGTTGTGAAATATAGGTTATTTAGTTTTGTGAACCATGGGTTGTTTAGTGTTGTGAGCCATGGGTTGTTTAGTGTTGTAAGCCATGGGTTATTTAGTGTTGTGAACCATGGGTTATTTAGTGTTGTAAGCCATCGGTTATTTAGTGTTGTGAGCCATGGGTTATTTAGTGTTATAAGGCATGGGTTATTTAGTCTTGTTGTGAGCCATGAGTAATTTAGTGTTGTAAGCCATGGGTTATTTAATGTTGTAAGCCATGGATTATTTAGTGTTGAAAGCCATGGATTATTTAGTGTTGTGAACCATGGGTTATTTAGTGTTGTGAACCATGGGTTATTTAGTCTTGTGAGCCATGGATTATTTAGTGTTGTGAACCATGGGTTGTTTAGTGTTGTGAACCATGGGTTATTTAGTGTTGTGAACCATGGGTTATTTAGTGTTGCGAACCATGGGTTGTTTAGTGTTGTGAACCATGGGTTATTTAGTGTTGTAAACCATGGGTTATTTAGTGTTGTGAACCATGGGTTATTTAGTGTTATGAACCAAGGGATGTTTAGTGTTGTAAGCTATGGGTTATTTAGTATTGTGAGCCATGGGTTATTTAGTGTTGTAAGATATCGGTTATTTAGTGTTGTGAGCCATGGGTTATTTAGTGTTATAAGGCATGGGTTATTTAGTCTTGTTGTGAGCCATGAGTAATTTAGTGTTGTAAGCCATGGGTTATTTAATGTTGTAACTCATGGATTATTTAGTGTTGAAAGCCATGGATTATTTAGTGTTGTGAACCATGGGTTATTTAGTGTTGTGAACCATGGGTTATTTAGTCTTGTGAACCATGGGTTATTTAGTGTTGCGAACCATGGGTTGTTTAGTGTTGTGAACCATGGGTTATTTAGTGTTGTAAGCCATCGTTTATTTAGTGTTGTGAGCCATGGGTTATTTAGTGTTATAAGGCATGGGTTATTTAGTCTTGTTGTGAGCCATGAGTAATTTAGTGTTGTAAGCCATGGGTTATTTAATGTTGTAAGTCATGGATTATTTAGTGTTGTGAACCATGGGTTATTTAGTGTTGTGAACCATGGGTTATTTAGTCTTGTGAGCCATTGGTTATTTAGTGTTGTGAACCATGGGTTGTTTAGTGTTGTGAACCATGGGTTATTTAGTGTTGTGAACCATGGGTTATTTAGTGTTGTGAACCATGGGTTATTTAGTGTTGTGAACCATGGGTTATTTAGTCTTGTGAGCCATTGGTTATTTAGTGTTGTGAACCATGGGTTGTTTAGTGTTGTGAACCATGGGTTATTTAGTGTTGTGAACCATGGGTTATTTAGTGTTGTGAACCATGGGTTATTTAGTGTTGTGAACCAAGGGTTATTTAGTGTTGTGAGCCATGGGTTATTTAGTGTTGTGAACCATGGGTTATTTAGTGTTGTGAGCCATGGGTTAATTAGTGTTGTAAGCCATCGGTTATTTAGTGTTGTGAAAAATGGGTTATTTAGTGTTGTGAACCATGGGTTATTCAGTGTTGCGAACCATGGGTTATTTATTGTTGTGAACCATCGGCTATTTAGTGGTGAACCATGGGTTATTCAAAGTGGTGAACTATGGATTATTTAGTGTTGTGAACCATGGGTTATTCAATGTTGTGATCCATGGGTTATTTAGTGTTGTGAGGCAGGGGATGTTTAGTGTTGTAAGCCATGGGTTATTTATTGTTGCGAACCATGGGATAGTGAATGTTGTGAACCATGGGTTATTTAGTGTTGTGAGCCATGAGTAGTTTAGTGTTGTAAGCCATGGGTTATTTAGTGTTGTGATCCATGGTTATTTAGTATTGTGAGCCATGGGTTAATGTTGAGCCATGGGTTATTTAGTGTTGTGAACCATGGGCAGTTTTGTGTTGTAAGCCATGGGTTATTTAGTGTTGTAAGCCCTGGGTTATTTAGTGTTTTGAACCATGGGTTATTTAGTGTTGTAAGCCATGGGTTATTTAGTATTGTGAACCATGGGTTGTTTAGTGTTGTAAGCCATGGGTTATTTAGTGTTGTAAGCCATGGGTTTAGTGTTGTAAGCCATGGGTTATTTAGTGTTGTGAACCATTGGTTGTTTAGTGTTGTAAGCCATGGGTGATTTAGTGTTTTAAGCCATGGGTTATTTAGTGTTGTAAACCATGGGTTATTTACTGTTGTAAACCATGGGTTATTTTGTGTTGTAAGCCATCGGTTATTTAATGTTGTAAGCCATCGGTTAATTAGTGTTGTAAGCCATAGGTTATTTAGTGTTGTAAGCCATGGGTTATTTAGTCTTTTGAGCCATGGGTTATTTAGTGTTGTGAGCCATGGGTTATTTAGTGTTGTGAGCGATGGGTTATATAATCTTGTGAGCCATGGACTATTTAGTGTTGTGAGCCCATGGATTATTTAGTGTTGTGAGCCATGGTTATTTAGTATTGTGAGCCATGGGTTAATGTTGTGAGCCATGGGTTGTTTAGTATTGTAAGCCATGGGTTATTTAGTATTGTTAACCATGGGTTGTTTAGTGTTGTAAGCCATGGCTTATTTAGTGTTGTAAGCCATGGGTTATTTAGTGTTGTAAACCATAGGTTATTTAGTGTTGTGAACCATGGGTTATTTAATGTTGTAAGCCATGAGTTATTTAGTGTTGTGAACCATGCGTTGTTTAGTGTTGTAAGCTATGGGTTATTTAGTGTTGTAAGCCATGGGTTATTTAGTGTTGTAAGCCATGGGTTATTTAGTGTTGTAAGCCATGGGTTATTTAGTGTTGTAAGCCATGGGTTATTTAGTGTTGTGAACCATTGGTTGTTTAGTGTTGTAAGCCATGGGTTATTTAGTGTTGTGAACCATTGGTTGTTTAGTGTTGTAAGCCATGGGTTATTTAGTGTTTTAAGCCATGGGTTATTTAGTGTTGTAAGCCATGGGTTATTTAGTGTTGTAAACCATGGGTTATTTTGTGTTGTAAGCCATCGGTTATTTAATGTTGTAAGCCATCGGTTAATTAGTGTTGTAAGCCATACGTTATTTAGTGTTGTAAGCCATGGGTTATTTAGTGTTGTGAGCCATGGGTTATTTAGTGTTGTGAGCGATGGGTTATATAATCTTGTGAGCCATGGACTATTTAGTGTTGTGAGCCCATGGGTTATTTAGTGTTGTGAGCCATGGTTATTTAGTATTGTGAGCCATGGGTTAATGTTGTGAGCCATGGGTTGTTTAGTATTGTAAGCCATGGGTTATTTAGTATTGTGAACCATGGGTTGTTTAGTGTTGTAAGCCATGGCTTATTTAGTGTTGTAAGCCATGGGTTATTTAGTGTTGTAAACCATGGGTTGTTTTGTGTTGTAAGCCATGGGTTATTTAGTGTTGTGAACCATGGATTGTTTTGTGTTGTAAGCCATGGGTTATTTAGTGTTGTAACCCATAGGTTATTTAGTGTTGTGAACCATGGGTTATTTAATGTTGTAAGCCATGAGTTATTTAGTGTTGTGAACCATGCGTTGTTTAGTGTTGTAAGCCATGGGTATTTTAGTGTTGTAAGCCATGGGTTATTTAGTGTTGTAAGCCATGGGTTAATTAGTGTTTTGAACCATGGGTTATTTAGTGTTGTGAACCATTGGTTATTTAGTGTTGTGAGCCTTGGGTTATTTAGTGTTGTGAGCCATGGGTTATTTAGTGTTTTAAGCCATGGGTTATTTAGTGTTGTAAGCCATTGGTTACTTAGTGTTGTGAACCATGGGTTATTTAATGTTGTGAACCATGGGTTGTTTAGTGTTGCAAGCCATGGTTTATTTAGTGTTGTGGACCATGAGTTATTTAGTGTTGTAAGCCATGGGTTATTTAGTGTTGTAAGCCATGGGTTTAGTGTTGTAAGGCATGTGTTTTTTAGTGTTGTAAGCCATGGGTTATTTAGTGTTGTGGGCCATGGGTTATTTAGTGTTATAAGACATGGGTTATTTAGTGTTGTAAGCCTTGGGTTATTTAGTGTTGTAAGCCATGGGTTATTTAGTGTTGTAAGTCATGGATTATTTAGTGTTGTGAACCATGGGTTATTTAGTGTTGTGAACCATGGGTTATTTAGTCTTGTGAGCCATTGGTTATTTAGTGTTGTGAACCATGGGTTGTTTAGTGTTGTGAACCATGGGTTTTTAGTGTTGTGAACCATGGGTTATTTAGTGTTGTGAACCATGGGTTATTTAGTGTTGTGAGCCATGGGTTATTTAGTGTTGTGAACCATGGGTTATTTAGTGTTGTGAACCATGGGTTATTTAGTCTTGTGAGCCTTTGGTTATTTAGTGTTGTGAACCATGGGTTGTTTAGTGTTGTGAACCATGGGTTATTTAGAGTTGTGAACCATGGGTTATTTAGTGTTGTGAACCATGGGTAATTTAGTGTTGTGAACCAAGGGTTATTTAGTGTTGTGAGCCATGGGTTATTTAGTGTTGTGAACCATGGGTTATTTAGTGTTGTGAGCCATGGGTTAATTAGTGTTGTAAGCCATCGGTTATTTAGTGTTGTGAAAAATGGGTTATTTAGTGTTGTGAACCATGGGTTATTCAGTGTTGCGAACCATGGGTTATTTATTGTTGTGAACCATCGGCTATTTAGTGGTGAACCATGGGTTATTCAAAGTGGTGAACTATGGATTATTTAGTGTTGTGAACCATGGGTTATTCAATGTTGTGATCCATGGGTTATTTAGTGTTGTGAGGCAGGGGATGTTTAGTGTTGTAAGCCATGGGTTATTTATTGTTGCGAACCATGGGATAGTGAATGTTGTGAACCATGGGTTATTTAGTGTTGTGAGCCATGAGTAGTTTAGTGTTGTAAGCCATGGGTTATTTAGTGTTGTGATCCATGGTTATTTAGTATTGTGAGCCATGGGTTATTTAGTGTTGTGAACCATGGGCAGTTTTGTGTTGTAAGCCATGGGTTATTTAGTGTTGTAAGCCCTGGGTTATTTAGTGTTTTGAACCATGGGTTATTTAGTGTTGTAAGCCATGGGTTATTTAGTATTGTGAACCATGGGTTGTTTAGTGTTGTAAGCCATGGGTTATTTAGTGTTGTAAGCCATGGGTTATTTAGTGTTGTAAGCCATGGGTTATTTAGTGTTGTGAACCATTGGTTGTTTAGTGTTGTAAGCCATGGGTGATTTAGTGTTTTAAGCCATGGGTTATTTAGTGTTGTAAACCATGGGTTATTTACTGTTGTAAACCATGGGTTATTTTGTGTTGTAAGCCATCGGTTATTTAATGTTGTAAGCCATAGGTTATTTAGTGTTGTAAGCCATAGGTTATTTAGTGTTGTAAGCCATGGGTTATTTAGTCTTTTGAGTAATGGGTTATTTAGTGTTGTGAGCGATGGGTTATTTAGTGTTGTGAGCCATGGGTTATTTAGTGTTGTGAGCGATGGGTTATATAATCTTGTGAGCCATGGACTATTTAGTGTTGTGAGCCCATGGGTTATTTAGTGTTGTGAGCCATGGTTATTTAGTATTGTGAGCCATGGGTTAATGTTGTGAGCCATGGGTTGTTTAGTATTGTAAGCCATGGGTTATTTAGTATTGTGAACCATGGGTTGTTTAGTGTTGTAAGCCATGGCTTATTTAGTGTTGTAAGCCATGGGTTATTTAGTGTTGTAAACCATAGGTTATTTAGTGTTGTGAACCATGGGTTATTTAATGTTGTAAGCCATGAGTTATTTAGTGTTGTGAACCATGCGTTGTTTAGTGTTGTAAGCTATGGGTTATTTAGTGTTGTAAGCCATGGGTTATTTAGTGTTGTAAGCCATGGGTTATTTAGTGTTGTAAGCCATGGGTTATTTAGTGTTGTAAGCCATGGGTTATTTAGTGTTGTAAGCCATGGGTTATTTAGTGTTGTGAACCATTGGTTGTTTAGTGTTGTAAGCCATGGGTTATTTAGTGTTGTGAACCATTGGTTGTTTAGTGTTGTAAGCCATGGGTTATTTAGTGTTTTAAGCCATGGGTTATTTAGTGTTGTAAGCCATGGGTTATTTAGTGTTGTAAACCATGGGTTATTTTGTGTTGTAAGCCATCGGTTATTTAATGTTGTAAGCCATCGGTTAATTAGTGTTGTAAGCCATAAGTTATTTAGTGTTGTAAGCCATGGGTTATTTAGTGTTGTGAGCCATGGGTTATTTAGTGTTGTGAGCGATGGGTTATATAATCTTGTGAGCCATGGACTATTTAGTGTTGTGAGCCCATGGGTTATTTAGTGTTGTGAGCCATGGTTATTTAGTATTGTGAGCCATGGGTTAATGTTGTGAGCCATGGGTTGTTTAGTATTGTAAGCCATGGGTTATTTAGTATTGTGAACCATGGGTTGTTTAGTGTTGTAAGCCATGGCTTATTTAGTGTTGTAAGCCATGGGTTATTTAGTGTTGTAAACCATGGGTTGTTTTGTGTTGTAAGCCATGGGTTGTTTTGTGTTGTAAGCCATGGGTTATTTAGTGTTGTGAACCATGGATTGTTTTGTGTTGTAAGCCATGGGTTATTTAGTGTTGTAACCCATAGGTTATTTAGTGTTGTGAACCATGCGTTGTTTAGTGTTGTAAGCTATGGGTTATTTAGTGTTGTAAGCCATGGGTTATTTAGTGTTGTAAGTCATGGGTATTTTAGTGTTGTAAGCCATGGGTTATTTAGTGTTGTAAGCCATGGGTTAATTAGTGTTTTGAACCATGGGTTATTTAGTGTTGTGAACCATTGGTTATTTAGTGTTGTGAGCCTTGGGTTATTTAGTGTTGTGAGCCATGGGTTATTTAGTGTTTTAAGCCATGGGTTATTTAGTGTTGTAAGCCATTGGTTACTTAGTGTTGTGAACCATGGGTTATTTAATGTTGTGAACCATGGGTTGTTTAGTGTTGCAAGCCATGGGTTACTTAGTATTGTAAGCCATGGGTTTAGTGTTGTGGACCATGAGTTATTTAGTGTTGTAAGCCATGGGTTATTTAGTGTTGTAAGCCATGGGTTTAGTGTTGTAAGGCATGTGTTTTTTAGTGTTGTAAGCCATGGGTTATTTAGTGTTGTGGGCCATGGGTTATTTAGTGTTATAAGACATGGGTTATTTAGTGTTGTAAGCCATGGGTTATTTAGTGTTGTAAGCCATGTGTTATTTAGTGTTGTGAGCCATTGGTTATTTAATATTTTGAACCATGGGTTATTTAGTGTTGTGAACCATGGGTTGTTTAGTGTTGTGAACCATGGGTTATTTAGTGTTGTGAACCATGGGTTATTTAGTGTTGTGAACCATGGGTTATTTAGTGTTGTGAACCATGGGTTATTTAGTGTTGTGAGCCATGGGTTATTTAGTGTTGTGAACCATGGGTTATTTAGTGTTGTGAGCCATGGGTTAATTAGTGTTGTAAGCCATCGGTTATTTAGTGTTGTGAAAAATGGGTTATTTAGTGTTGTGACCCATGGGATATTCAGTGTTGCGAACCATGGGTTATTTATTGTTGTGAACCATCGGCTATTTAATGGTGAACCATGGGTTATTCAAAGTGGTGAACTATGGATTATTTAGTGTTCTGAACCATCGGTTATTCAATGTTGTGATCCATGGGTTATTTAGTGTTGTGAGGCAGGGGATGTTTAGTGTTGTAAGCAATGGGTTATTTATTGTTGTGAACCATGGGATAATGAATGTTGTGAACCATGGGTTATTTAGTGTTGTGAGCCATGAGTAGTTTAGTGTTGTAAGCCATGGGTTATTTAGTGTTGTGAGCCATGTGTTATTTTATCTTGTGAGCCATGGGCTATTTAGTGTTGTGAGCCCATGGGTTATTTAGTGTTGTGTTCCATGGTTATTTAGTATTGTGAGCCATGGGTTAATGTTGTGAGCCATGGGTTATTTAGTGTTGTGAACCATGGGCAGTTTTGTGTTGTAAGCCATGGGTTATTTAGTGTTGTAAGCCCTGGGTTATTTAGTGTTTTGAACCATGGGTTATTTAGTGTTGTAAGCCATGGGTTATTTAGTATTGTGAACCATGGGTTGTTTAGTGTTGTAAGCCATGGGTTATTTAGTGTTGTAAGCCATGGGTTATTTAGTGTTGTGAACTATTGGTTGTTTAGTGTTGTAAGCCATGGGTTATTTAGTGTTTTAAGTCATGGGTTATTTAGTTTTGTAAGCCATGGGTTATTTAGTGTTGTAAACCATGGGTTATTTTGTGTTGTAAGCTATCGGTTATTTAATGTTGTAAGCCATCGGTTAATTAGTGTTGTAAGCCATAGGTTATTTAGTGTTGTAAGGTATGGGTTATTTAGTCTTTTGAGCCATGGGTTATTTAGTGTTGTGAGCGATGGGTTATTTAGTGTTGTGAGCCATGGGTTATTTAGTGTTGTGAGCGATGGGATATATAATCTTGTGAGCCATGGACTATTTAGTGTTGTGAGCCCATGGGTTAGTGTTGAGCCATGGTTATTTAGTTTTGTGAGCCAGGGGTTAATGTTGTGAGCCATGGGTTGTTTAGTATTGTAAGCCATGGGTTATTTAGTATTGTGAACCATGGGTTGTTTAGTGTTGTAAGCCATGGCTTATTTAGTGTTGTAAGCCATGGGTTATTTAGTGTTGTAAACCATGGGTTGTTTTGTGTTGTAAGCCATCGGTTATTAAGTGTTGTAAGCCATAGGCTAATTAGTGTTATAAGCCATGGGTTATTTAGTGTTGTGAACCATGGGTTGTTTTGTGTTGTAAGCCATGGGTTATTTAGTGTTGTGAACCATTGGTTATTTAGTGTTGTGTGCCTTGGGTTATTTAGTGTTGTGAGCCATGGGTTATTTAGTGTTTTAAGCCATGGGTTATTTAGTGTTGTAAGCCATTGGTTATTTAGTGTTGTGAACCATGGGTTATTTAATGTTGTGAACCATGGGTTTAGTGTTGCAAGCCATGGGTTGTTTAGTGTTGTAAGCCATGGGTTATTTAGTGTTGCGAACCATGGGTTATTTAGTGTTGTGAGCCATGGGTTATTTAGTGTTGTAAGCTATCGGTTATTTAGTGTTGTGAGCCATGGGTTATTTAGTGTTGTAAGCCATGGGTTATTTAATATTGTAAATCATGGATTATTTAGTGTTGTAAGCCATGGGTTATTTAGTATTGTAAGCCATGATTTATTTAGTGTTGTGACCCATGGGTTGTTTAGTGTTTTGAGCCATGGGTTATTTAGTGTTGTGAGCTATGGGTTATTTAGTGTTGTAAGCCATGGGTTATTTAATATTGTAAATCATGGATTATTTAGTGTTGTAAGCCATGGGTTATTTAGTATTGTAAGCCATGATTTATTTAGTGTTGTGAGCCATGGGTTGTTTAGTGTTTTGAGTCAAGGGTTATTTAGTCTTGTGAGCCATGGGTGATTTAGTGTTATGAACCAAGGGTTGTTTAGTGTTGTAAGCAATGGGTTATTTAGTGTTGTGAGCCATGGGTTATTTAGTGTTATGAACCAAGGGTTGTTTAGTGTTGTAAGCCATGGGTTATTTAGTGTTGTGAGCCATGGGTTATTTAGTGTTGTAAGCCATGGGTTATTTCGTGCTGTGAGCCGTGGGTTATTTAGTGTTGTGAACCATGGGTTATTTAGTGTTGTAAGCCATGGGTTATTTAGTGTTGTAAGCCATGGGTTACTTAGTGTTGTAAACCATGGGTTATTTAGTGTTGTGAACCATGGGTTATTTAGTCTTGTAAGCCATGGGTTATTTAGTCTTGTTGTGAGCCATGGGTTATTTACTGTTGTAAGCCATGGGTTATTTAGTGTTGTAAGCCATGGGTTATTTAGTGTTTTAAGGCATGTGTTTTTTAGTGTTGTAAGCCATGGGTTATTTAGTGTTGTGGGCCATGGGTTATTTAGTGTTATAAGTGATGGGATATTTAGTGTTGTAAGCCATTTGTTATTTAGTGTTGTTAGCCATGAGTTATTTAGTGTTGTAAGCCATTGGTTATTTAATATTGTAAACCATGGGTTATTTAGTGTTGTGAACCATAGGTTATTTTGTCTTGTGAGCCATGGGTTATTTAGTGTTGTAAGCCATTGGTTATTTAATATTGTGAACCATGGGTTATTTAGTGCTGTAAGTCATGGGATATTTAGTGTTGTGAAATACAGGTTATTTAGTGTTGTGAGCCATGGGTTTAGTGTTGTAAGCCATGGGTTATTTAGTGTTGTGAGCCATGGGTTATTTAGTGTTGTAAGCTATCGGTTATTTAGTGTTGTGAGCCATGGGTTATTTAGTGTTATAAGGCATGGGTTATTAAGTCTTGTTGTGAGCCATGGGTTATTTAGTGTTGTAAGCCATGGGTTATTTAATGTTGTAAGTCATGGATTATTTAGTGTTGTTAGCCATGGGTTGTTTAGTGTTTTGAGCCATGGGTTTAGTGTTCTGAGCTATGGTTTATTTAGTGCTGTAAGCCATGGTTTATTTAGTGTTGTGAGCCATGGGTTGTTTAGTGTTTTGATCCATGGGTTATTTAGTCTTGTTAGATATGGGTTATTTAGTGGTGTGAGCCATGGGATGATGTTTAGTGTTATGAACCAAGGGTTGTTTAATGTTGTAAGCCATGGGTTATTTAGTGTTGTGGGCCATGAGTTACTTAGTGTTGTAAGCCATGGGTTATTTAGTGTTGTGAGCCATGGGTTATTTAGTGTTGTGAGCCATGGGTTATTTAGTGTTGTGAACCATGGGTTATTTAGTGTTGTGAACCATGGGTTATTTAGTGTTGTGAACCATGGGTTATTTAGTGTTGTGAACCATGGGTTATTTAGTGTTGTGAACCATGGGTTATTTAGTGTTGTGAACCATGGGTTATTTAGTGTTGTGAACCATGGGTTATTTAGTGCTGTGAGCCATTGGTTATTTAGTGTTGTAAGCCATCGGTTATTTAGTGTTGCGAAAAAGGGGTTATTTAATGTTGTGAACCATGGGTTATTAAGTGTTGTGAAACATGGCTTATTTAGCGTTGTGAACCATCGGCTATTTAGTGGTGAACCATGGGTTATTAAAAGTGGTGAACTATGGGTTATTTAGTGTTGCGAACCATGGGTTATTCAATGTTGTGATCCATGGGTTATTTAGTGTTGTGAGGCAGGGGTTGTTTAGTGTTGTAAGCCATGGGTTATTTAGTGTTGTGAGCGATGGGTTATTTAATCTTGTGAGCCATGGGCTATTTAGTGATGTGATCCATGTGTTATTTTATCTTGTGAGCCATGGGCTATTAAGTGTTGTGAGCCCATGGATTATTTAGTGTTGTGAGCCATGGTTATTTAGTATTGTGAGCCATGGGTTAATGTTGTGAGCCATGGGTTATTTAGTGTTGTGAGCCATGGGTTATTTAGTATTGTGAACCATGGGTTGTTGAGTGTTGTAAGCCATGGGTTATTTAGTGTTGTAAGCCATTGGTTATTTAGTATTGTAAGCCATGGGTTATTTAGTGTTGTGAACCATTGGTTGTTTAGTGTTGTAAGCCATGGGTTATTTAGTGTTGTAAGCCATGGGTTATTTAGTGTTGTAAGCCATGGGTTATTTAGTGTTGTAAACCATGGGTTGTTTTGTGTTGTAAGCCATCGGTTATTTAGTGTTGTAAGCCATGGGTTATTTAGTCTTGTGAGCCATGGGTTATTTAGTGTTGTGAGCGATGGGTTATTTAGTGTTGTGAGCCATTGGTTATTTAGTGTTGTGAGCGATGGGTTATTTAATCTTGTGAGCCATTGGCTATTTAGTGTTGTGAGCCATGTGTTATTTTATCTTGTGAGCCATGGGCTATTTAGTGTTGTGAGCCCATGGGTTATTTAGTGTTATTAGCCATGGTTATTTAGTATTGTGAGCCATGGGTTAATGTTGTGAGCCATGGGTTATTTAGTGTTGTGAACCATGGGTTGTTTAGTGTTGTAAGCAATGGGTTATTTAGTATTGTGAACCATGGGTTGTTTAGTGTTGTAAGCCATGGGTTATTTAGTGTTGTAAGCCATGGGTTATTTAGTGTTTTAAGCCATGGGTTATTTAGTGTTGTAAACCATGGGTTGTAATAAAGTTGGTAGAATTACCGACAATATGTAAAGTAAAAGGACACAAGTGCAACTAATGTGACATTTTATTGTGGCAACGTTTCGCTCTTCAGGCTTGTTAAAGCTCCTGGAGAGCGAAACGTTGCCACAATAAAATGTCACATATGTTGCACTTGTGTCCTTTTACTTTACAAATCATGGGTTGTTTTGTGTTGTAAGCCATCGGTTATTTAGTGTTGTAAGCCATCGGTTATTTAGTGTTGTAAGCAATGGGTTATTTAGTGTTGTGAACCATGGGTTGTTTAGTGTTGTAAGCCATGGGTTATTTAGTGTTGTAAGCCATGGGTTGTTTTGTGTTGTAAACCATCGGTTATTTAGTGTTGTAAACCATCGGTTATTTAGTGTTGTAAGCAATAGGTTATTTAGTGTTGTAAGCCATGGGTTATTTAGTGTTGTGAACCATGGGTTATTTTGTGTTGTAAGCCATTCGTTATTTAGTGTTATGAACCATGGGTTGTTTAGTGTTGTAAGCCATGGGTTACTTAGTGCAGTAAGCCATGGGTTATTTAGTGTTGTAAGTCATGGGTATTGTATTGTTGTAAGCCATGGGTTATTTAGTGTTGTAAGCCATGGGTTAATTAGTGTTGTGAACCATGGGTTATTTAGTGTTGTGAGCCTTGGGTTATTTAGTGTTGTGAGCCATGGGTTATTTAGTGTTTTAAGCCATGGGTTATTTAGTGTTGTAAGCCATGGGTTGTTTAGTGTTGTGAACCATGAGTTATTTAATGTTGTGAACCATGGGTTGGTTAGTGTTGTAAGCCATTGGTTAATTAGTGTTGTAAGCCATGGGTTATTTAGTGTTGTGAACCATGGGTTGTTTTGTGTTGTAAGCCATCGGTTATTTAGGGTTGTAAGCAATCGGTTATTTAATGTTGTAAGCCATAGGTTATTTAGTGTTGTAAGCCATGGGTTGTTTTGTGTTGTAAGCCATGGGTTATTTAGTGTTGTGAACCATGGGTTATTTTGTGTTTTAAGCCATGGGTTATTTAGTGTTGTAAGCCATGGGTTAATTAGTGTTGTGAACCATGGGTTATTTAGTTTTGTGAACCATTGGTTATTTAGTGTTGTGAGCCTTGAGTTATTACGTGTTGTGAGCAATGGGTTATTTAGTGTTGTAAGCCGTGGATTATTTAGTGGTGTGAACCATGGGTTATTTAATGTTGTGAACCATGGGGTGGTTAGTGTTGTAAGCCATACGTTACTTAGTGTTGTAAGCCATGGGTTATTTAGTGTTGTGAACCATGGGTTATTTAGTGTTGTAAGCCATGGGTTATTTAGTCTTGTTGTGAGCCATGGGTTATTTAGTGTTGTAATCCATGGTTTTTTTAGTGTTGTAAGCCATAGGTTATTTAGTGTTGTGGGCTGTTGCGAATAAGAAATTTTTTTTAAAGAACTTCAGAATGTGGCCTGTTACCATTTATTTCTTATGCAACAAGATTTTTGGATCCGAGTTATAGGTAATTTAGAGTCTAGGGGAAATAATTTCAACTGGGAAACTCCATAGAATAATATTCAAATTTATTTAAGTATTTAAATACAATACTTTATCTTCTCTTTGTAGTTAATTTAACTTAATACTTTGTACAATAAAATTACCATATACATTTAGTTCCAAATCATGGAAATGTCATATTAATAAGGAAGTTTAATTATTCTTCCTGTGTCTAAGTCCTCACTAATATTTACATCTCTTTCTTAACAAGACTGTAGACTCAAAATACAAAAGGTACAAGATTTAACAAGACCTTTGAATCTGGCCGTAAAGTATCTATGGATTACTGAACTGACCAAGAATATAAATATCAAAAGAGTCTTTCAAACTAATGAGGAACAAAGTGAGTCAGCTCTAGAGTCCAATTCTCAAAACCATTCAACTGTACACCGTAAGAGCCAATATACGATCAGTTGTCAGGGCTAGAGCTGGGAGCAGACTACTTGCCAGTCTGTTGACGTGTCGTCAGGTTGGATCAGCTGAGCCACGTCAGCCAGCCGGACATAAACAACTGAACAATTCACCGGATGGTTCCGAGACTTAAACTCTATATACACAAGAAATCCTACCTAACCATAATAGTAAAATAATAGTGATAATTACAAAATAGTGATAATAACAATAATAGTGATAATTACAAAATAGTGTTAATAACAATAATAGTGATAATACCATGGTATTTTTCATATATTAACAGATAATAATATAACGCCGAAAGTCTCTATTTTAGCTATAAACGGGGACTTTCGCGCTATAATATTAAGTGATGAACATATGCTCTTACAATATTTAAATAACACAGGATGACCAATTTCAAAGATATAACACCCCCCCCCCCTCCCGTACGACAATAGGTCGCAGTAGGGAGTTTTCAAGCGTCCTTGGTAATATCTCCTTTATAGTGAGCGTCCTCTTGGTAAATAAGGCAAGTAGTACGACGGAAGAATGGAGAAGCAAGAACTCGAACAGAATGGTTATTTGCCAGAGGATGAGCTTTTGGAACAATGGCCAGAAGAACTATCTGGAGTGGCTTCCATCATAATTCGAGAATAAGAGTCTCGGACATGACTGTCAGGGTCATCCATGTGTACTTAATACTTCGTCCCATCAACGAAACGGCTTTCATAGTCATACTGTCAATATAAAAGAAAATTATTAACAAAAATATATAATATATATATAAATTAGGCTCTGAGAGTACTCATTACTTTACATTTTAAGGTATACATTTTTTTTTTTTTTCAGGGGCGAGAAAGGGTATCAGCAATTATGTTAAGGGATCCACTTAAGTGTTGAATACTAATCAGATAAGGTTGGATCCTCAGAGCTCACCTGAGGATTCGGGTGTTCTTTGATTTCATAGAATTAATATAAATTAAAGGGTTGTGATCAGAAAATACCATAATTTTATGGGGGGAGGTTCCTAGATAAATGTCAAAATATTCCAAAGATATTACTAGGGCAAGAGCTTCTTTCTCTACAGTGGCGTAATTCTTTTGGTGACGTTTCAACTTTGAAGAAAAATAAGATATAGGATGCAAAATATCAGTAGAGGGGGATTTCTGAAGTAACACCGCTCCCACAGCATAACCGCTGGCATCGATGTGTAAATAGAAGGGTTGATTAAAATCAGGACTTTTCAATACGGGTGACGAAGAAACCAACTGCTTCAACCGATTAAAAGCTATCTCACAATCTTTCGTCCAGCAAAACTTCATCTTACTACTGGTTAACTCAGTAAGAGGAGATGCAACCTGAGAAAAATTAGGACAGAAACGTTGATAATAACCAGTTATTCCAAGGAACCTCTGTATAGACTTTCTATCTTGAGGGATAGGAAACTCGGCAATGGCCCTAACTTTTACATCAACAGGACGTACCTCGCCCTGACCTATACAAAAACCGAGGTATTTAATCTTGGCTTGTCCAAACTGACACTTGGCTAAATTTATGGTGAAGTTGTACTTTTCTAACTTCTTAAATAAGGTTTCCAGGCGAATTAAATGTTGCTCCCATTCATTGCTATATATAACAAGATCATCCAGATATGCATCCACTCCTTCTAAATCATTGGTCAGCAGGTTCATCAGGTGCTGAAAGGTAGAGGCCGCGTTACACAACCCGAAGGGCATAACACGATAATTGAATAATCCTCCTTGTATAGCAAATGCAGATATTTCTTGGGCTCTGGGTAAGCGGCACTTGGTAATAGCCCCTTAATAAATCCAGGCGGGTGACATAGGCGGCTCCTGATACTCTGTCTATTAGATCATCAATACGGGGTAGTGGGAAACCATCTGGTACCGTGAGAGCATTAACCTTACGATAATCAGTGCACATTCTAGAAGTTCCATCAGGCTTGGGAACTAATATACAGGGCGAGGCCCACGGACTTTTACTTCGTTCTATGAGTCCATGGGACAACAAAAATTCTACTTCTTTGTTTAATGTTTCCTGTTTGAGTGGACTTGCCGACTTGAGTGGACTAGTACCGAACTTGCACACGAAAATCACTCACTACGAAAGCAAAAGACTTGGCAGACGATGCACCATCCCCCCAATGAAAAGCAGGGGTGTCACTAGCACGTTAAGAGACCATACAATAAGTGTCAGGGGCCCGAGACTGTTCAACTACCTCCCAGCACACATAAGGGGGATTACCAACAGACCCCTGGCAGTCTTCAAGCTGGCACTGGACAAGCACCTCAAGTCAGTTCCGGATCAGCCGGGCTGTGGCTCGTACGTTGGTTTGCGTGCAGCCAGCAGCAACAGCCTGGTTGATCAGGCTCTGATCCACCAGGAGGCCTGGTCACAGACCGGGCCGCGGGGGCGTTGACCCCCGGAACTCTCTCCAGGTAAACTCCAGGTAAGGTGACTGTTTGCAAGGCTTTGCTCCTTGTACATCTATGTCGTGAATTCCCAATGTACAACACCTAGGGACGTCATCGAATAAAACCTCATAACGTAATATCAAGTCTTTGATATCTTTGGCTTTCTTCAAATCAAGGTCCATAAGAATGGTATCAAGAGATTGCAATGTCTCTGAATTTTTTAAACGTACTTCTATCGCTTTAGAGATACTGGGCAGACTTACATTTTCAGTTTCAGCTAAAGGATAAGATAAGATTTCGTTCGGATTTTTAACCCCGGAGGGTTAGCCACCCAGGATAACCCAAGAAAGTCAGTGCGTCATCGAGGACTGTCTAACTTATTTCCATTGGGGTCCTTAATCTTGTCCCCCAGGATGCGACCCACACCAGTCGACTAACACCCAGGTACCTATTTGCTGCTAGGTGAACAGGACAACAGGTGTAAGGAAACGTGTCGGAATGTTTCCACCCGCCGGGAATCGAACCCGGGCCCTCCGTGTGTGAAGCGGGAGCTTTAGCCATCAGGCCACCGGGCCACTGGTACAATACTAGGGTGGTAAGCCTTAAGTTGGTTTATGTAATAAGTACGTTTTGCTTTTCTCTTTCCTGGAGTTTGTAGTACATAATTTACCTCATTGAGCCGCTCAATCACTTCCAAAGGACCTTCGTATCTAGGTTGCAGAGCATGTCCAGGTAAGAATTTCTGTGCCATCACACTGTCACCTGGTTTGAAGAAACGAGAGCGTGTGTGTTTGTCATAACAATGCTTCATCTTGGATTGGGCCTTAGCTAAGTTTTTTGAGGCTAATTCCCTCAGTTGTGACAAACACTTTTGCATTAGAGTTGGAGTTGTTTTAAGCGAGGGTTCTGATTTTCCTGTCCATGAATCTTTTAGTACTGCGAGGGGGCTGCGTACTTGGTGTCCGTAAATTAATTCAAATGGACTGAACCCAGTGCTTTCTTGTTCGCTTTCCCTTAAGGCGAACAGGAGGAATGGTATTCCTTCGTCCCAATCTCTGGAAAACTGCTTGCAGTATGCTCTCATCATCTAACACGCTCAGGCACGCTTTCTGGAAGTCCAAGCCCCTCGCCCACAAAACCTCCCTTACCCTCTCCCTCCAACCTTTTCGAGGACGACCCCTACCCCGCCTTCTTTCCCCTACAGATTTATACGCTCTCCATGTCATTCTACTTTGATCCATTCTCTCTAAATGACCAAACCACCTCATCAACCCCTCTTCAGCCCTCTGTTTAATACGTTTATTAACTCCACACCTTCTCCTAATTTCCACCCTCTGAATTTTCTGCATAATATTTACACCACACATTGCCCTTAGACAGGACATCTCCACTGCCTCCAACCATCTACTCACTGCAGCATTTACAACCCAAGCTTCACACCCATATAAGAGTGTTGATACCACTATACTTTCATACATTCCCTTCCTTGTCTCCATAGATAACATTTTTTTGGCTCCACATATACCTCAACGCACCACTTCCCTTTTTTCTTTCATCAATTCTATGATTAACCTCATCCTTCATAAATCCATCCGCCGACACGTCAACTCCCAAATATCTGAAAACATTCACTTCTTCCATACTCCTCCTCTCCAATTTGATATCCAATTTTTCTTTATCTAAATCATTTGATACCCTCATCACCTTACTTTTTTCTATGTTTACTTTCAACTTTCTACCTTTACACTCTCCCAAACTTGTCCACCAACCTTTGCAATTTCTCTCTAGAATCTCCCATAAGCACAGTATCATCAACATAAAGTAACTGTGTCAATTCCCATTTTTGTATTTGATTTCCCATAATTTAATCCCACCACTCTCCCGAACACCCTAGCATTTACTTCTTTTACAACCCCATCTATAAATATATTAAACAACCATGGTGAGATTACACATCTCTGTCTAAGGCCTACTTTTACTGGGAAGTAGTCTCCCTCTCTTCTATACACCCTAACCTGAGCCTCACTATCCTCATAAAAACTCTTTACAGCATTTAGTAACTTACCACCTATTTCATATACAGTGGACCCCCGCCTTATGATGGCATTGCGTTACGTTAAATCTGCCATATGATACATTTTAACGCAAAAATTTTGCCTCGCCTCACGCTAAAAACTCGCCTCATGTGATTCGGCCGGGACACGTCCCACATGTGGCCTCAGCGCCAGTGCGGTCGCATCCACGCATACATTCGGTACATTTCACCCTATCCCAGTGTTTTTTGTGCTTGTAACTGCAAAATAAGTCACCCTGGGCCCCAAGAAAGCTTCTAGTGCTAGCCCTGTGGTAAAAAGGGTGAGAATTAGTATGGAAATTAATAAAGATTTTGAAGGGTTTGGGGCTAACCCTGAGGAGCCTATGCCAGTTGTGGAATCCATTGTGCCTACTTCAAAGATTAAGGAAATGTGTGCAAAGTGGGTTGAACTGCAAACCTTTATGGATGAAAAGCACCCTAACACAGCTATTGCAAGCCGTGCTGGTGACTATTACAATGACAGTGTTGTGGCCCATTTTAGGCAAATCTTAAAGGAATAGGAGGTACAGAGCTCTATGGACAGATTTGTTGTGCAACAGAGGTCCAGTGACTCTCAAGCTGGTCCTAATGGCATTAAAAGAAGGGAAGTAACCCTGGAAATGGACTTGATACCTCAAGTCCTAATGGAAGGGGATTCCCCTTCTAAACAATAACAACTTCCATACTCTCCCCTCCTCCCATCCCATCAATCATCACCAGATCTTCAATAAGGTAAGTGTCATGTATTCTATTCTTAGTAGAGTATTAATTGTGCATGTCTTCTTAAGTTTGTGTGTATTAAAATTAATATTTCATGTGGTAAATTTTTTTTTTTTCAGACTTTTGGGTGTCTTGCACGGATTAATTTGATTTCCATTATTTCTTATGGGGAAAATTAATTTGCCTTATGATAATTTCGGCTCATGATGAGCTCTCAGGAACGGATTAATATCGTAAGGCGGGGGTCCACTGTACTTGCAACATCTGCCACATTGCTCCTCTATCCACTCTATCATAAGCCTTTTCTAAATCCATAAATGCAATAAAAACTTCCCTTCCTTTATCTAAATACTGTTCACATATATGCTTCAGTGTAAACACTTGATCTACACATCCTCTACCCACTCTAAAACCTCCTTGCTCATCTGCAGTCCTACATTCTGTCTTACCTCTAATTCTTTCAATAATAACCCTACCATACACTTTTCCTGGTATACTCAGTAAACTAATTCCTCTATAGCTTTTACAGTCTCTTTTGTTCCCATTCCCTTTATATAAAGGGACTATACATGCTCTCTGCCAATCCCTAGGTACCTTCCCCTCTTTCATACATTTATTAAACAAAAATACCAACTACTCTAACACTAAATACTCCCTGCTTTTAACATTTCTGTCATGATCCCGTCAGTTCCAGCTGCTTTATTTATTTATTTATTTATTTATTTTATGTCTTTGCAAACAGTACATTGAGATTTTGTATTTACAATAGTGGGTTGCAATGAAAAGAGAGCCTCTATTATGCCTAGGCATTATGGACCAACTTAACATTATTGGCTTACAGTCTACTTAACACTAAGGAGTATATCATAGTTGTACAGTAGGATAGTAATTATTTCATAGTTGTGCAGTAGAATATTAATTATAAATGAATCAAAATTTGTATAAGACAAAGATATACATATATTTATATTCGAAAATTCTTTTTGTGAAAACAGTGATTCAATGATATTCCTGTCAACAATGGATAAAAGGTTCAAAGTGATTGTTTCAGTTATGATGTGGGAGTACATAGGTGAGTAAGTGTGTACTAGTCTAGGGTGATTAAGTGGCTTTTGAGAGTGGGTTTCATTGTACGTAATGCCTCATGCACCTCCCCCACACTCACATCCTGCTCTTCTTCACTCCTAAAAGATGGTATACCTCCCTGGCCAATGCATGAAATTGCTGCCTCCCTCTTTGTCAACATTTAAAAGTTCCTCAAAATATTCCTGCCATCTATCCAATACCTCCATCTCCCCATCTACTAACTCCCCTACTCTGTTTTTAACTGACAAATCCATTCGTTCTCTAGGCTTTCTTAAGTTGTTTAACTCACTCCAAAATTTTTTATTTTCATTAAAATTTCTTGACAGTGCCTCTCCCACTCTATCATCTGCTCTCCTTTTGCCCTCTCTTCACTTTTCTTTTACTCTCCATATATTCTTCTCTTCTTATAACACTTCTGCTTTGTAAAGCCTCTCATAAGCTACCCTTTTCTCTTTTATCACACCCTTTACTTCATCATTCCACCATTCACTCCTCTTTCCTCCTGCACCCACCCTCCTATAACCACAAACTTCTGCCCCACATTCTAATACTGCATTTTTAAAACTATTCCAACCCTCTTCAACTCCCCCCACTACTCATACTTGCACTAGCCCACCTTTCTGCCAATAGTTACTTATATCTCACTTGAACTCCCTCCTCCCTTATGTAAATAATAAATATCATAAATATCATTTTAAAGAGAGAAGAAAAGCCAGAGTAATAATAAATTGGTTTATTTTATTTCTGCAGTGCTCATGATTTCATGGGAGTGTGTGTATATTTACATCCTCTAAGCCTAGTCTCTCTGTCTTTCTCTCTCTTGCTGTCTAAGGTTGATGGCAGACCATTACCACTTCTGCCAAGTGTAGTTTAGGGCTTCTTGGTGGTAGGTGGTGTTTGTGTATAGTGTAGTGACACTAAAGGATGGTCCAGTGAATTGTGAACTTGCTAGGGTCTTGTTATTGCATCTTGGGAATTCTTCACTTGCCTAACCCTTGGGCACGACCTACTTCCACATTGGACAAATGTGACACCACCTACGACTGCTGCACCTCTCCTGTCTACTGTTTATAAGCTGCTTCTCCGCTCATATACCGTATTCTATTCAAGATTGATGGACTGACCATATCGACTCAAGGCTGAGGGACTGATTACCTCATTCTACTCCTGTTCTTCAAGTTTCTCCTTTGTATGGACTGATGAAGCCACTGTGTGGCGAAACGTTTCCTGGAGTTACCTGGAGTTTACCCGGAGAGAGTTTCGGGGGTCAACACCCCCACGGCCCGGTCTGTGACCAGGCCTCCTGGTGGATCAGAGCCTGATCAACCAGGCTGTTACTGCTGGCTGCACGCAAACCGACGTACGAGCCACAGCCCGGCTGGTCAGGAACCGACTTTAGGTGCTTGTCCAGTGCCAGCTTGAAGACTGCCAGGGGTCTGTTGGTAATCCCCCTTATGTATGCTGGGAGGCAGTTGAACAGTCTCGGGCCCCTGACAAGAGTTGCACATGTGTCTAATTTATCAAGAAGTAACATGGTTTATCAAGTTCAAAACAACACATATTGAGTGTAGTGGGATGGTGGCTGAGCATGACAGTTTACCTATTTATGTGTTTGAGTTAATATTGCAAAAAAAATTAATATTAAAATATATTGGTCTAAACAGATATGTTCCTCTGCAACCCTTGTGGTTTCAGAGTGCTATGTGCTGGCAAGAGATGTGCCATGAATGTCATTTTATACCGTAGACTAGCAGTTATTTGGTGTATGATTACAAAAGGTAAGTTATCAGTCTATTATTAGGACCTCATTTTTACGAAATAATTATAACTTTAGACAGTGTAACAGTAAATGTAACAAGACCAGCTATAGTTTATAAATCTGAGTTCAGAAAGGGATGATTATGGTCCCTCACATTTAAATGGGTCTGTGAAGCCACTGTGAGCTGAAGGAGTTTAATGTGAAGACTTGTGAATCTGTAAAAGACAGCAAGGATGTAGCAGTCCCACTGAACTTCCATTGATAGGTAATGACGTCCTCTCTTCCAGACCATGTCCTGACCCAGTAGTGGGCATCAAAAGCTCTGCACCTGAACAAGCTCCAATTATCACCATAACAGGCAATATCCAAGGGGAAAACTTGGCAAAAATGCTGACCTTACCATGGATGAATCAGGCATTGGGTCGGACTACTTGTTTTGCAATGGCAGCTGGCCATTGCAAAACTGAAAGCCTCAGGGTCAGATCTACCTAGTCTTGAGTGGCAGGATTGCTAGATACTTCTGCTCCTGTGCCTCACATAATGACTTTGAGGAAAGATACAGGAAGGTACAGTGGGCCCCCGGTTAACGATATTTTTTCATTCCAGAAGTATGTTCAGGTGCCAGTACTGACCGAATTTGTTCCCATAAGGAATATTGTGAAGTAGATTAGTCCATTTCAGACCCCCAAATATACACATACAAATGCACTTACATAAATACACTTACATAATTGGTCGCGTTGGGAGGTGATCGTTAAGCAGGGGTCCACTGTATTTTGCTTTTGAATAGTTGATCGTCTTTTCCTTATTATTTCAAATCTATTTATGTACTACAGGTACAACATCGATTTTCCAGACCTTTGGTTCCAAAGTCCTTCTGGTTTACTGATTTTTCTGCTTTTAGAGAGTGCAGTATTCCTTCATCTTGGGGTTGAATAAGTGACGTACAGTTTGGTGGTAAATACACTGTTGCGGAAATTTCGAGTTCCTGCTCATAAATTTGTATGGTTCCGGACCATCAGTGTCCAGAAAATCAATGTTGTACTTGTATATGTTAGCGTACCTGTATATGGTTTTGATTCTTGAGTTTTTGTTACATTGTTACATAGTGACAGTATGTGTGTTACATCCATGTATGTACTTTTAGGAGTTCATGGAACTCTGGCCTTCCCTCTTTTCACTTTGTTAGCTAGGGCCTCATGGGAAGATAAGCATCTCACGAGTTTTCATACATACCAAAAGTGCTTAATCTCCTTGCAGAGGAGTCTATGGTTGGGTTCCAGCATCCTATAAATATGTGAATATAGTCTTTGCTCATTGTAGCATCATTATGTTATTAACATAAATAATGAAGCTACTGTGGGCAAAGTTGGTTTTAGTTAAATTTTTTACAATGCTATGTGAACCATTGACTTCATATAATTGCAATACAATTAATATGTATTAGTTTTTCTGTTCTTAACCCGTAAACGGTCCAAACGTATATATACTTTTTTCAACATTTGAATGTAAAAAAAGTAGATCTTTTTGTTTTTTTACATTTGAAAATGTGTAAAAAAATTTGGTTTACTTTTTTTTTTTATATTTGAAAATATGTAAAAAAAACATAGATCTACTTTGGTAGCACTACACGCGAACGTAGATCTGCTTCGACCGTTTACGGGTTAAACCTCAACTTCTTGTGCTCATTTCAGATCTAATGAAGATAATATTACTTAATGCTTTGCTAGATGTGTTCTCTTTTTTAATGATTATTTCTTATTCAGTCTTTACACAATTAGTGTTTTTGAAATGTTTTTCCAATGTTTTTATAGTGCTGTTTAGTGTTTTTGCAGAAATTTTGTATTCTTTTTTGTATTTTTTCTAGTGGTTTTAGTATTTTTGTAGTGTTAGTGTTTTTGCAGGGTTTTTGTAGTGAATTTGTAATATTTTTACAAATTTTTCAGTTTCTTAAGTTTTTTGTAGTGTTTTTCAGCATTCTTTTCTGGGGGTTTTGCATTCTTTTCATTGTTTTAACAGATTTTGTAGTATTTTTGAAGTGTTTCTTCAGTGTTTTTGAAATAGTTTTGCAGTTTTTAGATATCTCTTCCTCATTCTTGAGATAACAATCAAAGTACTTTGAGACATTCCCAGTATAAATGTCTCAGTATCTAACCTCAGTGCATTTATACGATTTATCTTTATTACCTTACAAAATACTGTAAACATACCAAACAAACAAAACAAACAGTTTTTCTTTTTGGGCCACCCTGCCTTGGTGGGAATTGGCCAGTGTGTTTAAAAAAAAAAAAAAAAAAACAGAGCAATCTATGTCCTTCCAATATCTTGCCATATATAAATAATCCTAGAATTATGTGATTTACGGTGAGTAATATACCTACAGCAATAATGTTTATCAAAAATTATTGTAATTATACAACTTAACATTGACAATTCAACTGACGTTTGTTCTTGGGTATCTACACAAATGATATGGGGCAAGATCAAGAAAAATGATATGGGGCAAGATCAAGAAAAATGATATGGGGCAAGATCAAGAAAAATGATATGGGGCAAGATAAAGAAAAATGATATGGGGCAAGATCAAGAAAAATGATATGGGGCAAGATCAAGAAAAATGATATGGGGCAAGATCAAGAAAAATGATATGGGGCAAGATCAAGAAAAATGAGCACTAGGAGCATAATTATCTTTTATTTATATCTCTTACAAATTATTACCTAAATACTTTCCTTAAAGTTAATTTCATTGTAAATTTTTACTGCATACTGAATACTTGAAAATGTATACCTGCTGGGTTTAGCACTTAGTTTTCATTCTAATAATGATGGAAAATATATAAATTAATAAGAAAAAATAAATTAATTAGAATTATTTACCAAAGAAATAAATTTAGAGCATCAAGCTTTGTTCTCATTAGGTGAGAGGACAGGCGTTACTGCATTAAATTACAAGCTAACTCTTAACATTTAGAACACTAGTATGGTTTATCTTCTGTATGAACTCTCAAGTGTTTTATATAACTAAAATACTTCATAAATTTTCTTTTCTGTGTGAGCATTCTCATGTTTTACAAGAGTGCAACTCGAACACATTTCAGTCTGAGCAGTGAGATGGTCCATCTCAGGTATGAACTTTAATATCTCTTACAAGATTCATCTTATACCTAAAATATTTCACTCTGAAACACTAACATGGTTTTTCTCACATATAAAGTTCCAAATTGTTTTCAAGATCACACTGAAATTGTGTAAACATTTTTGTGATATACAAGGGTCCTTTTTTTTTTTTTTTTTTGACTAAAATATTTCAAATACACTCAACACTGAAATGATAGGCATCATGTATGAACATTTTGTTTGTGCTACAAGATCATTTTTAATAAAATATATCAAAAACTGTGAACACTGATTTTTATTTTTTTTGTACGAACTCTATTATGTGTTATATGTGGTTAAAATATTTCAAACATTCTCAACATTGATATGGTTTGCTTCCTGGGTGAACTTTTTCATGATCTATTGTAGCACTTTCTTGTTACAACATTTTGGGCACTGAAAACTATGAGTGTGCCAAAGTATTAGTATTGGTATCAGCAGTTTTTCTGTTATTGATACAGGTGAATAAAAATAATATAATCATAACCAAGCACTAAACCCATAAGGGCCATACAGCACTGCACAATACTGGTGAAAAAGTAACCGATACTGGCTGATACTTCTTTTTGATTATAATAATAATAATACTGGCTGATACTTTAAAATAGTACAACACTGCTTAAAATTAGTCACCTTGACATTATAGCTTTCTTCTTGTCATTAGCAGAAATGCAGTTGAGAAGTGATTACCATATCTTAAGTGAAATGAGAGGGGGTACTGGGTCATCAGTACAATGGCACATGTGTTGTGACTTGGAATTTCAGTATTGTTTCACAGAGGTAGCCATATGGCAGTCTCCAGTCTTGACCTGGTACATATTGTAAGCATTCAGCATTGCAATGTCAACAAGGTGGAAAAAAGTTTCACATGTCACTTGTAACTCTTTTGGATACAATCCACAAACCCATCCTTCATGTCACATTTGTTCACCAAATGCATACTTCTGAATATCTTTGAAGAGTTTCGAGAGTTTCTCTACTCTCTGAGCCCGGCCATGGGCCAGGCTCGTCTGGTGCATATTGTTTACATGAACAAAGACAGCAACTGTTTTCACAATGGGTTCATTCATTTTTCTATTCACTTTTCCTGTGTTATTCTTTTCATCTTGGATGGATGTCAACAATGTCACATAACGTTTATCATAACCCTACCTGTTCCGTGGTTTGTTTACAATCATGCTATTTCAATTTCATGAATCCCATGATGCCACTTGCATGAAATGCCTGCATTTCACCAATGCCTGGCTCGAACTTGTGCATGTGTTTCCATGTTGTATGCACTGTACCACAACCATCTGTCACATTCACTCATGGGAAATCACTGATAAAAGAACATGTGTATCAGCTACCAGTGTATAATGTATGCTCCTTACCAAGATATGGCTCCATTATTTTCCTCATACCACCAGAGATTCCTAATAACTTCCTGGTATCTTGCAATGTTTTCTTTCCTGGGTACACAATCAGGTTACAGGAAAGTGGGTACAGGAGGGAAGAGGAGTGATTGGTGGAATGATGATGTAAAGAGAGTAGTAAGGGAGAAAAAGTTAGCATATGAGAAGTTTTTACAAAGTAGAAGTGATGCAAGGAGGGAAGAGTATATGGAGAAAAAGAGAGAGGTTAAGAGAGTGGTGAAGCAATGTAAAAAGAGAGCAAATGAGAGAGTGGGTGAGATGTTATCAACAAATTTTGTTGAAAATAAGAAAAAGTTTTGGAGTGAGATTAACAAGTTAAGAAAGCCTAGAGAACAAATGGATTTGTCAGTTAAAAATAGGAGAGGAGAGTTATTAAATGGAGAGTTAGAGGTATTGGGAAGATGGAGGGAATATTTTGAGGAATTGTTAAATGTTGATGAAGATAGGGAAGCTGTGATTTCGTGTATAGGGCAAGGAGGAATAACATCTTGTAGGAGTGAGGAAGAGCCAGTTGTGAGTGTGGGGGAAGTTCGTGAGGTAGTAGGTAAAATGAAAGGGGGTAAGGCAGCCGGGATTGATGGGATAAAGATAGAAATGTTAAAAGCAGGTGGGGATATAGTTTTGGAGTGGTTGGTGCAATTATTTAATAAATGTATGGAAGAGGGTAAGGTACCTAGGGATTGGCAGAGAGCATGCATAGTTCCTTTGTATAAAGGCAAAGGGGATAAAAGAGAGTGCAAAAATTATAGGGGGATAAGTCTGTTGAGTGTACCTGGTAAAGTGTATGGTAGAGTTATAATTGAAAGAATTAAGAGTAAGACGGAGAATAGGATAGCAGATGAACAAGGAGGCTTTAGGAAAGGTAGGGGGTGTGTGGACCAGGTGTTTACAGTGAAACATATAAGTGAACAGTATTTAGATAAGGCTAAAGAGGTCTTTGTGGCATTTATGGATTTGGAAAAGGCGTATGATAGGGTGGATAGGGGGGCAATGTGGCAGATGTTGCAAGTGTATGGTGTAGGAGGTAGGTTACTGAAAGCAGTGAAGAGTTTTTATGAGGATAGTGAGGCTCAAGTTAGAGTATGTAGGAAAGAGGGAAATTTTTTCCCAGTAAAAGTAGGCCTTAGACAAGGATGTGTGATGTCACCGTGGTTGTTTAATATATTTATAGATGGGGTTGTAAGAGAAGTAAATGCGAGGGTCTTGGCAAGAGGCGTGGAGTTAAAAGATAAAGAATCACACACGAAGTGGGAGTTGTCACAGCTGCTGTTTGCTGATGACACTGTGCTCTTGGGAGATTCTGAAGAGAAGCTGCAGAGATTGGTGGATGAATTTGGTAGGGTGTGCAAAAGAAGAAAATTAAAGGTGAATACAGGAAAGAGTAAGGTTATGAGGATAACAAAAAGATTAGGTGATGAAAGATTGGATATCAGATTGGAGGGAGAGAGTATGGAGGAGGTGAATGTATTCAGATATTTGGGAGTGGACGTGTCAGCGGATGGGTCTATGAAAGATGAGGTGAATCATAGAATTGATGAGGGAAAAAGAGTGAGTGGTGCACTTAGGAGTCTGTGGAGACAAAGAACTTTGTCCTTGGAGGCAAAGAGGGGAATGTATGAGAGTATAGTTTTACCAACGCTCTTATATGGGTGTGAAGCGTGGGTGATGAATGTTGCAGCGAGGAGAAGGCTGGAGGCAGTGGAGATGTCATGTCTGAGGGCAATGTGTGGTGTGAATATAATGCAGAGCATTCGTAGTTTGGAAGTTAGGAGGAGGTGCGGGATTACCAAAACTGTTGTCCAGAGGGCTGAGGAAGGGTTGTTGAGGTGGTTCGGACATGTAGAGAGAATGGAGCGAAACAGAATGACTTCAAGAGTGTATCAGTCTGTAGTGGAAGGAAGGCGGGGTAGGGGTCGGCCTAGGAAGGGTTGGAGGGAGGGGGTAAAGGAGGTTTTGTGTGCGAGGGGCTTGGACTTCCAGCAGGCATGCGTGAGCGTGTTTGATAGGAGTGAATGGAGACAAATGGTTTTTAATACTTGACGTGCTGTTGGAGTGTGAGCAAAGTAACATTTATGAAGGGATTCAGGGAAACCGGCAGGCCAGACTTGAGTCCTGGAGATGGGAAGTACAGTGCCTGCACTCTGAAGGAGGGGTGTTAATGTTGCAGTTTAAAAACTGTAGTGTAAAGCACCCTTCTGGCAAGACAGTGATGGAGCGAATGATGGTGAAAGTTTTTCTTTTTCGGGCCACCCTGCCTTGGTGGGAATCGGCCAGTGTGATAATAAAAAAAAATAATAACAATCAAATCTAATGCCATGCCACTTTTAGTCACACAAAATGACTAGTTTAATATAACAGCATTTCTCTTGCTTGGTATATATATTGCTTGAACAATACATACCAAGAGGATCAGAGACTTATCAATGACAAGGTTCTAGAAGGGATATAAAAAACAGATGGGACTCTTTTTCAGGTACATAAAAACATCCCTGATCTTGTATAATGTCATTGTTCCTGCTGAGCCTAATCGTATTTGAGAATTGGAGCATATACAGGATACATCTGTTGACAGGAATGAAATCACTGAAGAGTAGGGTGTATACTGAGCACTCTGTTGACCAGTATGATACAATACTGTGCTTATACACATGTGGCACAAACATAATTGTGGTAAAGAAGAGATACATCTTAGCCACAGCTACATCTTTCTACTTGTAAAGTTACAAGCATAGTGAAACAAACATTTGCCATTACATACTGGTAATATCTTTTTGTAGCACTATCGTTGTCATTAGGGATTCACTGACATAAAATACAAAGAAATTAAGTTCATCCGAATTGTCTTTTAGAGTACAATCCAACGTTATCTCACTGACATCAAGCTGATGATGACTGGTCACAAAATGCACAACCTCACCAGGTGCCAAATCAACCAGGCTGTGATGGATATGTGGAGCAGCAGGCCACCAGCAACAACAGCCTGGCTAACCAGGCACACACCAGACAAGCCTGGCCCAGGGCTGGGCTCCGGAAGTAGAAAGACTCTCAGAACTCGTCAAAGGTACATCAAAGGTATGCCAACTGGAGATGTGAGCTAGTAGTAGTTATATGTGAAGAGTGGATGCAGCCAGAGGTTTGTCAGGATGTGGGACATGGCTCCCTCCCAGTGCTGACACTGGTGTCACATACATCTCTGGCCCACAAGGCAGTACTATATGCATCCCTGGCACTGCCAATGTAAGCACCATCATCATCATCACTATTACTTGCTGTCATTGGGTTCTGAAATCTACCACATTCCTTGGGCATAGCTCTAGGGACACTACTAGACTATGTGTAGTATTGTATAAAATGATGTTTCACAAGTGAATAATCATCCTAATTATCACTTGTCTGATTATCACTTTCTATGAAATAAAAGTCATCAGCACTGTCATCAATGCCTCTCACATCTGTGCCCAAATTGTGGGAGAATATTTGCTTTCTTTTATGGTATGGTCTTGTGGGTGCACATGGCTGAGGTAGTTGGCTGGAGACATCAGGATTTTCAGTGCTAGTCTCAGCATTTCCACTGTTAGTTACACTCATGTATTCAAAGCCTTAAAACTCGTTTCCAGAATCTATATCCAAATTGTTGGCCCTGTCACTGTTGAACAGTAAACACTTCATTAGCCTCAGAGTATGAGTATCCTAGTGGCACACCATTGTGAACAATGGTGAACTAAGATGGCATTCCCATGATGCCCTGTGGCAGTGTACACTGGCCACAAAGACCCATTTTCTCATACCTAGGTCTCACAGGCCTATAGTATCAGTGGAACCTCTACTTGCGAGCGCATCCACGTGCAAGTTTTTCCAAATACGAGCAGCCGATGGGTCGATTTTTTGCTTCCATACGCAAACAAAATTTCCATAAGCGAGCAGACTTCAAGGCAGGTTCCTTGATGCTGGTGAGGGGCTCTTGCTCTTGATCTAGGGAATTGTATCTCATTTGTTTGTTGGACTATCTTATGTACACCAAAAATGAAAGAAATCTAAGCATAAATAATGGAGTTCACTTCTCAGCAATTAGCCACCCCTTAGAGGTATTTTTGTAAGGTTTTTATGGTTGTATTCTCATTTTTTTGGTCTTATTTGATAGAAAGGAAGATATATTACAGAAAGAGATATGATTTTGATTGCTTTCATGATGAAAAGTACCTTGAAACTGAGCTTAACATAGGAGAAATGTTCGATTATTTTGGCTATGTTCAAGAGTAAACAAATGACGTCACTGTCCATTCCAATATGCAGTTGTGAATGGGTTGACATTATTTATAAAGTTATTGCAATAAGGCATAACAGTAAATCTTATATTTTTCGTGTGAATAAAAATTATAAATTACTTATATTGTAATAATAATACATAATAATAATAATAATAATAATAATAATAATAATATGTTTATTTTTTTTTATTATCACACCGGCCGATTCCCACCAAGGCAGGGTGGCCCAAAAAAGAAAAACTTTCACCATCATTCACTCCATCACTGTCTTGCCAGAAGGGTGCTTTACACTACAGTTTTTAAACTGCAACATTAACACCCCTCCTTCAGAGTGCAGGCACTGTACTTCCCATCTCCAGGACTCAAGTCCGGCCTGCCGGTTTCCCTGAATCCCTTCATAAATGTTACTTTGCTCACACTCCAACAGCACGTCAAGTATTAAAAACCATTTGTCTCCATTCACTCCTATCAAACACGCTCACGCATGCCTGCTGGAAGTCCAAGCCCCTCGCACACAAAACCTCCTTTACCCCCTCCCTCCAACCCTTCCTAGGCCGACCCCTACCCCGCCTTCCTTCCACTACAGACTGATACACTCTTGAAGTCATTCTGTTTCGCTCCATTCTCTCTACATGTCCGAACCACCTCAACAACCCTTCCTCAGCCCTCTGGACAACAGTTTTGGTAATCCCGCACCTCCTCCTAACTTCCAAACTACGAATTCTCTGCATTATATTCACACCACACATTGCCCTCAGACATGACATCTCCACTGCCTCCAGCCTTCTCCTCGCTGCAACATTCATCACCCACGCTTCACACCCATATAAGAGCGTTGGTAAAACTATACTCTCATACATTCCCCTCTTTGCCTCCAAGGACAAAGTTCTCTGTCTCCACAGACTCCTAAGTGCACCACTCACTCTTTTTCCCTCATCAATTCTATGATTCACCTCATCTTTCATAGACCCATCCGCTGACACGTCCACTCCCAAATATCTGAATACGTTCACCTCCTCCATACTCTCTCCCTCCAATCTGATATTCAATCTTTCATCACCTAATCTTTTTGTTATCCTCATAACCTTACTCTTTCCTGTATTCACCTTTAATTTCCTTCTTTTGCACACCCTACCAAATTCATCCACCAATCTCTGCAACTTCTCTTCAGAATCTCCCAAGAGCACAGTGTCATCAGCAAAGAGCAGCTGTGACAACTCCCACTTTGTGTGTGATTCTTTATCTTTTAACTCCACGCCTCTTGCCAAGACCCTCGCATTTACTTCTCTTACAACCCCATCTATAAATATATTAAACAACCACGGTGACATCACACATCCTTGTCTAAGGCCTACTTTTACTGGGAAAAAATTTCCCTCTTTCCTACATACTCTAACTTGAGCCTCACTATCCTCGTAAAAACTCTTCACTGCTTTCAGTAACCTACCTCCTACACCATACACTTGCAACATCTGCCACATTGCCCCCCTATCCACCCTGTCATACGCCTTTTCCAAATCCATAAATGCCACAAACACCTCTTTAGCCTTATCCAAATACTGTTCACTTATATGTTTCACTGTAAACACCTGGTCCACACACCCCCTACCTTTCCTAAAGCCTCCTTGTTCATCTGCTATCCTATTCTCCGTCTTACTCTTAATTCTTTCAATTATAACTCTACCATACACTTTACCAGGTACACTCAACAGACTTATCCCCCTATAATTTTTGCACTCTCTTTTATCCCCTTTGCCTTTATACAAAGGAACTATGCATGCTCTCTGCCAATCCCTAGGTACCTTACCCTCTTCCATACATTTATTAAATAATTGCACCAACCACTCCAAAACTATATCCCCACCTGCTTTTAACATTTCTATCTTTATCCCATCAATCCCGGCTGCCTTACCCCCTTTCATTTTACCTACTGCCTCACGAACTTCCCCCACACTCACAACTGGCTCTTCCTCACTCCTACAAGATGTTATTCCTCCTTGCCCTATACACGAAATCACAGCTTCCCTATCTTCATCAACATTTAACAATTCCTCAAAATATTCCTTCCATCTTCCCAATACCTCTAACTCTCCATTTAATAACTCTCCTCTCCTATTTTTAACTGACAAATCCATTTGTTCTCTAGGCTTTCTTAACTTGTTAATCTCACTCCAAAACTTTTTCTTATTTTCAACAAAATTTGTTGATAACATCTCACCCACTCTCTCATTTGCTCTCTTTTTACATTGCTTCACCACTCTCTTAACTTCTCTCTTTTTCTCCATATACTCTTCCCTCCTTGCATCACTTCTACTTTGTAAAAACTTCTCATATGCTAACTTTTTCTCCCTTACTACTCTCTTTACATCATCATTCCACCAATCGCTCCTCTTCCCTCCTGCACCCACTTTCCTGTAACCACAAACTTCTGCTGAACACTCTAACACTACATTTTTAAACCTACCCCATACCTCTTCGACCCCATTGCCTATGCTCTCATTAGCCCATCTATCCTCCAATAGCTGTTTATATCTTACCCTAACTGCCTCCTCTTTTAGTTTATAAACCTTCACCTCTCTCTTCCCTGATGCTTCTATTCTCCTTGTATCCCATCTACCTTTTACTCTCAGTGTAGCTACAACTAGAAAGTGATCTGATATATCTGTGGCCCCTCTATAAACATGTACATCCTGAAGTCTACTCAACAGTCTTTTATCTACCAATACATAATCCAACAAACTCCTGTCATTTCGCCCTACATCATATCGTGTATACTTATTTATCCTCTTTTTCTTAAAATATGTATTACCTATAACTAAACCCCTTTCTATACAAAGTTCAATCAAAGGGCTCCCATTATCATTTACACCTGGCACCCCAAACTTACCTACCACACCCTCTCTAAAAGTTTCTCCTACTTTAGCATTCAAGTCCCCTACCACAATTACTCTCTCACTTGGTTCAAAGGCTCCTATACATTCACTTAACATCTCCCAAAATCTCTCTCTCTCCTCTGCATTCCTCTCTTCTCCAGGTGCATACACGCTTATTATGACCCACTTCTCGCATCCAACCTTTACTTTAATCCACATAATTCTTGAATTTACACATTCATATTCTCTTTTCTCCTTCCATAACTGATCATTTAACATTACTGCTACCCCTTCCTTTGCTCTAACTCTCTCAGATACTCCAGATTTAATCCCATTTATTTCCCCCCACTGAAACTCTCCTACCCCCTTCAGCTTTGTTTCGCTTAGGGCCAGGACATCCAACTTCTTTTCATTCATAACATCAGCAATCATCTGTTTCTTGTCATCCGCACTGCATCCACGCACATTTAAGCAACCCAGTTTTATAAAGTTTTTCTTCTTCTCTTTTTTAGTAATTGTATACAGGAGAAGGGGTTACTAGCCCATTGCTCCCGGCATTTTAGTCGCCTCATACGACACGCATGGCTTACGGAGGAAAGATTCTTTTCCACTTCCCCATGGACAATAGAAGAAATAAAAAGAACAAGAGCTATTTAGAAAAAGGAGAAAAACCTAGATGTATGTATATATATATATGCATGTGCGTGTCTGTGAAGTGTGACCAAAGTGTAAGTAGGAGTAGCAAGATATCCCTGTTATCTTAGCGTGTTTATGAGACAGAAAAAGAAACCAGCAATCCTACCATCATGCAAAACAGTTACAGGTTTTTGTTTCACAGTCATCTGTATAATAATAATATGTATAATAATAATACGTATAATAATAATAGTACAATATAATACAATAATAATAATATAGTACATATAATAATACATATATAATAATAATGTACTACATAATAATAATTATAATAACAGACGGCTTCAAAAGGCCGTCACTAAATGGTAGTGTTTACCACATCAAAGAGGGAGCGGTTGTGGCTGCCTCCACCTGTTACATAATGACATATTTTATTCATTCTAGAGTATATATCAGGTTTCTATGTTATTTACATTGTTTATTATTTCATATTAGATGAACTGTGATAGATAAATAAGCCGTAGAGTTGATAATAGCGAAATATTCAAGGAGTATTTTGTCCTGTCTCCAGACAAACTCTCATCTGCTGCCGCCACATATATAATGACATATTTTATTTATTCTAGAGTATATATCAGGTTTCTATGTTATTTATATTGTTTGTTATGTCATATTAGACGAACTGTGATAGATAAATAAGCCATATAGATGATATTAGCGAAATTATTCAAGAAGTATTTTTTCATACTCTCCCCAGGTAAACTCCAGTCTCCGGACAAACTCTCGTCCACCGCCGACACCGCCCATACCACTACATGAATTACATATTTTATTCATTTTAGAGTATATATCAGGTTTCTATATTATTAGATGAAGTGAGATAGATAAATAAACCATAGAGTTGATATTAGCAAAATTGTTGAAGTACAGAATTCCACTGGAATGGATTAATTGCATTTCAGTTAATTTAAATGAGGAAAACTGACTCTGCAAACATGCAAATCTAGTTGCGAGCAAGGTCATGGAACGGATTAAACTCGCAAGTAGAGGTTCCACTGTACATTAGGACCACTCTTCAACAAATCTTTTTTTGTGTTGAAGGTTGCAATGGTACTTAACCCCTTGAGGGTCCCAACCCCTAATCTGAAATGTACACAGGGTCCAAGAATTTAAAAAAAAAATTTTATGATTTTTTCCTATGAAATGGTAGAGAATCTCTTTCTAAAGGTAATAAAACAAATATTACAAAATTTGATTGAAAATTGACGAAATTACACTTTTGCAAATTTTGCTGTGTCAGCGACATTTATGCATCGGCGATTTTTGCGCACTTTGACTCCTATTTTAGGCCAATTACATTGTTCCAGTCGACTAGATTCTTAGCTATTTCACTAGTATGTCTTCTATTTTATTGACTGAGCACAAGAAACCACTCAATCAACTACTTCAACTACCCAATAAAGTGATTAGAAATTGGTATAATTTGGCCAATTTCACACAAATTTTAAAATGTTCCATTTTCAAAATAGGGTCCAGAATAAACAATGCAGGCATTCCTGGCACTAAAATAACATTTCATCTGTTTATCAGTTACGTTTCCAGGCTTTACACCTGAATTCCCTTTTGATTTTTTATTCACACAAAAAAATTTTAGTCACCAAAAAATAGAAGATTCACTGTTATGCAATATTGTGATAATTGTATAAATAATATCAGTGCATTCATGAATGCACCTCAGACCCACTAGTTGATGTGTACTGGGTGCATGATGTGATTAGTTTACTCTTGAACATTGGCAAAAATTGAACATTTCCATTACTTGGAGCTCAGTTTCATGCTATTTTCATTCTTAAAAATCAACAAAGATAATCTTGACTTTTGTAATATATCTTCCATTATATCAAATGAAACTAAGAAACTGCAAATACAACCATATTATTATTATTATAATCAAGGGGGAAGCGCTAAACCCGGAGGATTATACAGCGCCTGGGGGGGGGGGGATATGTGGAAGGCATTCAGGCTTAATTCGGGGAACTGGAGCACAGATCCAATTCCCTAAATCAAGAGCCCCTCACCAACATCAAGGAACCTTCCTTGAGGGGTAAATACAACCATAAAAAACACTGCAAAGTCACCGTTTTAATCCAAAAACACAGTCACAGTTTTTGTCTCATTATGCCCTGTGTGTTACAGGATTTTTTTTATATGGTGCACACTTACCACACAGACCCATTCTCTCATATCTAGGCCCAAATTTACTGCTCACAGCTTATCTGAGTAAGCTGAGCTCATGACATACTACGGCACTGATCCTGGCTTCAAAGCCGTAGAACTACGGCATGGACCCTCAAGGGGTTAAAATAAGAAAGCAATGAACTTTCCCTCAGAATTTTTTTACAGCATGCAATACCATTTCAAAGGGTTGCAGAGTGCACAAATACCATAAACAGACTGAATCACTGACAATAAAATGATGCTTTCCCCATTCCTTGACTAGGCTGTTGAGAATGTTTGGCTGAAAAAGTGAAACAAGCTCCGACCGTACTGAACGATGGGTATAATTGAAAACTGCCAAATTAGCAGAACAATAAAAAGCTTTCAGCAGAATGCCTTAAAGTGGGGGCCCGCCTGTACTGGTATTAGTATTGGCATAAGGATTTGTATCGTCTCATCCTTACTGGACACTTATGTGGTTTAAATCCTGTATAAGCTTTATCATGTGAATTAGATATAATATACAATGTATGACATTTATTAAGAATACTTGATAAAGCCCCTGCTGAATACAATGACTGCTCAATCAGTACCATAAACTTCACACTGTGTCTTATTCACAAATTTATTGGTATATTTGCCAATGATATTCATTCCATTTTCTTCAAGGGCTACAAGCCCATTTTTGTTACTAAATCAGTTTACACACCATGAACAATGATGTGGTTTCTCCCATGTATGAACTCTCATGTGTGTTTTAAGATGACTCTTAAAAGAGAAACGTTTCAAAGACCGATCGCTTGTATGATTTCATTCCTCTATTAACTTGTTCATGTTTAAGTACATCCTTGTTGATGGTAAAACATTACATACACACTGAACATTGATAACCCATCTCTCTCTCTTGCATGAATTTTTTTGTGTATAAACTAATTTTAGCTAAAACATTTTAAACATTCTTAACACTTACGAGGTTTCTCTCCTTTATGAATCTTTAAGTGATTTACAAGACTACTTTTAATCCTGAAACATTTCAAACATTCTGAACACTGATATGGCTTCTCTCCTGTATGAATTTTCATGTGCTTTATAAGATCACCTTTACAGATGAAACATTTCAGACATTCTGAGCACTCATAAGGCTTCTCTCCTGTATGAATTTTCTCATGTCTTACAAAACTACTTCTATTGCTGAAACATTTCAGACATTCTGAACATTGATGAGGCTTCTCTCCTGAATGAATTTTCTTGTGTACTACAAGATTACTTTTATTGCTAAAACATTTCAGACATTCTGAACATTGATAAGGTTTCTCTCCTGTATGAATTTTCATGTGAGTTATAAGATCACTTTTATAACTGAAACATCTAATACATTCTGAACAATGATAAGGTTTGTCTCCTGTATGATTTTTCATGTGCTTTACAAGATCGCCTTTACAGCTAAAACATTTCAGACATTCTGAACACTGATATGGCTTCTCGCCTGTATGAATTTTCTCATGTCTTACAAGATAACTTTTTCGATAAAAGCATTTCAAACATTCTGAACACTGAAAAGGCTTCTCTCCGCTGTGAATTTTCTCATGTATCACAAGATAGCTTTTTCGGCTAAAACTTTTCAAACATTCTAAACACTGATAAGGCTTCTCTCCTGTATGAATTTTCTCATGTCTTACGAGATGACTTTTTTTACAAAAACATTTTAAACATTCTAAACACTGATAAGGCCTCTCCCCAGTGTGAATTCTCATGTGCTTCCTAAGATCACCTTTATTGCTAAAACATTTTAAACATTCTGAACAGTGATAAGGCTTCTCTCCTGTATGAATTTTCATGTGTATAACAAGATAACTTTTATAGTTAAAACATTTTAAGCATTCCGAACACTGATAATTCATACAGGAGAGAAGCTGAGAAGGCTTCTCTCCAGTATGAGTTCTCATGTGCTTTATGTGGTCACTTTTATACACAAAACATTTTAAACATTCTGAACACTGATATGGCTTCTCTCCTGTATGAATTTTTAAGTGCTTTACAAGATTACTTTTACTGCTAAAATATTTTAAACATTCTGAACACTGATATGGCTTCTCCCCTGTATGAATTTTCATGTGCTTGGCAAGATATTTTTTAATGTTAAAACATTTTAAACATTCTGAACACTGATAGGGCTTCTCTCCTGTATGAATTTTCTCATGTATAACAAGATAACTTTTACTGGTAAAACATTTCAAACACTCTGAACACTGATAATCATTCAAATAAGGTTCCTTGATGCCAGTGAAGGACTCTTGATCCATGGAATTGGATTTGATTTCCATTGTCTTACACCGAACCTGACTGTCTTCCATTTCTCCAGGCAGTGACCCCTATGGGTTAACACTCTCTTCAAGAAAATAATAATGATAATGAACACTTCTGTAATAATAAGAATTTTTATTTCTACAAGTACATGATACACATGAACTCTCATGTGTCCTTTAAAATTACTTTTACACGACTGAACGATTTCACACACTCTGACCCCTCAAGGAGGTTCCTTGATGCTGGTGAGGGGCTCCTGTTCTAGGGAATTAGATCTGTACTCCAGTTTCCTGAACTGAGCCTGAATACCTCCCATTACCCCCTTCCCATAGGTGCTGTATAATCCCTATGGGTTTAGCGCTCCCCCATGAATAATGTTAAGGTTTATCTACTAAATGAACTTTAGTTGGTGTTGCAAACACTTCTGCTGTAACATCTTAAGAAACACTGATATTCTTTGGTTTTTCTCTCAGATCTCTCATGTAGTATTTTAGAGAAAATTTTCCTTAAATGCCTAAATGAATAATTGCTTATATTTCTTCATCTGCATTATTTTTATTAAAAATAATATTTTACTGGTAAAAAAATAAAGACAAAGCAGTGTTAACTGTTGTTAAAAGCCACTTGCAAAAAATCTTTCTTGAAAGACTGGAGATCATAAGAGTCTGGAAATATGCAGGCTGGTCATTGATCCTCAATATAACTGTGAATTAGAAAATACAAGTCAGTATACTACTGCATTCTAAAATTAGCAAGATGCATATAATGAATAAGATTAAAAAAACTTTTGATACAAATGATCAAATTCTGTCATATGAAATTTACATAACTTTTTAAACACTGACAACTCTTGTATATTACCATCCAAACAACAACTTTTTTAATGCAATAATCTTTTTGTTATGAGGATAACAAAAAGATTAGGTGATGAAAGATTGGATATCAGATTGGAGGGAGAGAGTATGGAGGAGGTGAATGTATTCAGATATTTGGGAGTGGACATGTCTGCGGATGGGTCTATGAAAGATGAGGTGAATCATAGAATTGATGAGGGGAAAAGGGTGAGTGGTGCACTTAGGAGTCTGTGGAGACAAAGAACTTTGTGCTTGGAGGCAAAGAGGGGAATGTATGAGAGCATAGTTTTACCAACGCTCTTATATGGGTGTGAAGCATGGGTGATGAATGTTGCAGCGAGGAGAAGGCTGGAGGCAGTGGAGATGTCATGTCTGAGGGCAATGTGTGGTGTGAATATAATGCAGAGAATTCGTACTTTGGAAGTTAGGAGGAGGTGCGGGATTACCAAAACTGTTGTCCAGAGGGCTGAGGAAGGGTTGTTGAGGTGGTTCGGACATGTAGAGAGAATGGAGCGAAACAGAGTGACTTCAAGAGTGTATCAGTCTGTAGTGGAAGGAAGGCGGGGTAGGGGTCGGCTTAGGAAAGGTTGGAGGGAGGGGGTAAAGGAGGTTTTGTGTGCGAGGGGCTTGGACTTCCAGCAGGCATGCGTGAGCGTGTTTGATAGGAGTGAATGGAGACAAATGGTTTTTAATACTTGACGTGCTGTTGGAGTGTGAGCAAAGTAACATTTATGAAGGGGTTCAGGAAAACCGGCAGGCCAGACTTGAGTCCTGGAGATGTGAAGTACAGTGCCTGCACTCTGAAGGAGGGGTGTTAATGTTGCAGTTTAAAAACTAGTGTAAAGCACCCTTCTGGCAAGACAGTGATGGAGTGAATGATGGTGAAAGTTTTTCTTTTTCGGGCCACCCTGCCTTGGTGGGAATCGGCCAGTGTGATAATAATATAATAAAATAAAATATTTGAAAACAAGCAGTAAATATTTACTGTGAATTTCAACCCAATGGCCTGGCTGGCAAAGCTCTTGCATCACACACAGAGGGCCTGGGTTGAATTCCCAGCAGGGTAAAAACATTTTGATATGTTTCTGTACACCTGTTGTCCTGTTCACTTAGCAGCAAGAAGGTACCTGGGTGTTAGTCGACTGGTGTTGGTCGCATCCTGGGGGACAAAATTGAGGACCCCAATGGAAATAAGTCAGTTGTCGATGATGCACTGACTTTCTTGGGTTATCCTGGGTGGCTAACCCTCCAGGGTTCAAAGTTCAAATGAAATTTCTTAATGGTTGGGATGAGTAGAGGTGAGCATTTGTGAGTGTAAAATGAATGTCAGTTGTTGCAATAGGTTAGTCTCGGTTAAAAAGTTGTAAATGAAATCTGCATTATAGGATGAACTGTCAACAAAGAGTGCTGTTACCATGTTTCCTTAAACCTGCTGCCCCTGTCCACCTAGCAGTAAGTAGATACCTGGGTGTTAGCTGACTGTTGTGGGTCACATCCTGGGGGTTGGTAGTATACCTTTGATGGAGCTGGGGCTTTAAAATAAGCTGAGGTAGGATAACAGCTCTTAGCCTGTAAAATTGATCTGTGTAAATAATAATAAAAAAAAAAACTAATGTAGTAGATGTCAAAAGTGAATTCTTCATGATCTTTGATAAACAGTGCAGCTTATTAATATATGATGAACATTTACAGCCACCTAGCAGTCATCACAGAAAGGCACCCGGCATCTTTACGTGTGATCAGTGGCGGCTCGTGTATAGGCACTGCGGAACTGCAGCACCCCCTATTTTCACTCGATATTATCGATAATATTCAATATAATGAGTCTTTTTTCTCTAATTTTTTCTTTATATTTGTACATTATAAAATCTTTAAGCTTAATGTCAGTAGCCATCCCCTTGTACATGAAAAAGTTACAAAAATCCTTGTATGGAACTGTGTGCTTCACAGTTCCAGTGACTCAGTGTTTGGCTCTTGCGTGCATGTGCACATGTCCGAGATAAGATGCTGCACGCTAGGTAGAGAGAGCACTGTCACTGACACAGTGCCGATCTTGTTGTGCAAGTGTAAGGTAGTGTTTCTTTTTGACTGTGCTTAAAAACCATGTGCCATATTCTTGAATGTGATAAAGTGTAGAATTAAATAATTATAATGCTTCCAGCTATTTTATTTAATTCATAGTTTTTTTGGTTCTTTTCTTTTGTTTGACAATTCCCATGACTACATCAGAGCGAGAACACTGCTTTTCAACACTGAAAAGAATAAGAGCTTTTCTATGGGGCACTATGAACCCTGAAAGACTAAATGCACTTGCAGTGCTTTCAATGGAGAAAAATTTCCTCAACAGTCATCAATAGATCAAGGAGAAAATTATTAATCTTTTCGCACAAAGTAGAACAAGAAGAATGGATTTCATTTTCAAATGAATGGAACAAGTTTGAACTGTAACAACTTATGTAAGTAAAAAAAAAATATTTTTTTGTTTATAATTTGATCAAACGTAAGTATAAATTTTCTTTTTATATGCGTGTTTAGTTTTACACAATACAATGTTAGAACAAAGGCTAAAAATTTTCTGAAGCAGCACCTCCACTAATTTTAGCTACGAGCCGCCACTGCATATGATATATCACACCCGACAGTGGTTCTAAGAAGAATGCCAGGAGCCCAGTTTTGTTTGATGGGAACTACTGTGTTGACCTCTAATTCAGACTAATATCGTTGTCAACAGCACCACCTGCTGTTGCTGCAGCAACAGCAGGTGGTGCTGCAGCAACAGCAGGTGGTGCTGCAGCAGCAGCAGGTGGTGCTGCAGCAACAGCAGGTGGTGCTGCAGCAGCAGCAGGTGGTGCTGCACCAGCAGCAGGTGGTGATGCACCAGCAGCAGGTGGTGCTGCACCAGCAGCAGGTGGTGCTGCACCAGCAGCAGGTGGTGCTGCACCAGCAGCAGGTGGTGCTGCACCAGCAGCAGGTGGTGATGCACCAGCAGCAGGTGGTGCTGCACCAGCAGCAGGTGGTGCTGCACCAGCAGCAGGTGGTGCTGCACCAGCAGCAGGTGGTGCTGCACCAGCAGCAGGTGGTGATGCACCAGCAGCAGGTGGTGCTGCACCAGCAGCAGGTGGTGCTGCACCAGCAGCAGGTGGTGCTACACCAGCAGCAGGTGGTGCTGCACCAGCAGCAGGTGGTGCTGCACCAGCAGCAGGTGGTGCTCCACCAGCAGCAGGTGGTGCTGCACCAGCAGCAGGTGGTGATGCACCAGCAGCAGGTTGCCTAAGTAAGTTTATTCATGTACATAAATACAGTTACATAAATTATCATACATAGTAGCATAAGTGTAGATTACCTAGGATAACCCAAGAAAGTCAAAGTGATTGAATTTGTTAGCAGGTGGTGCAGCAACAGCAGGTGGTGCAGCAGCAGCAGGTGGTGCAGCAACAGCAGGTGGTGCAGCAACAGCAGGTGGTACAGTAACAGCAGGTGGTACAACAATAGCAGGTGGTGCAGCAACAGCAGGTGGTGCAGCAACAACAGATGGTGCAGCAGTAGTGACAACACTGTCACTGCTGACAAACTAGACTCCACCAAACCTTTGTTATTGTTGTTGTTGGTTATAGGGCAGCCGCAAATTCCACCGTATTGAGTCCAGCTTCCCAAGAGTCAGGATAAAATATCTTGCCCATATCTGGGCAAAAATTGGAAATTAAATGAAGTTTCCCCGGAAATTGAAAAAAGGGAAATATGTTCCCAATTAGGCGAGTGAATTTAACTCCTAAACCTTTACATAACGAAACGTCCACACTCAACTGAGTCAGTAACCGGCTTCACCCAGGCTGTGACAGTCCACAATTTGGAAAGAGGCATTGATCAATCAATCAAGTTTATTCTCTATAAAGATTACAATGCTAGGTTTACAGGTTTTGGATATTGTATGGTTTACATGTTATAAAATACTAATTACAGAGGGGGCCACTAGGAAACCTAGCATGGCTAGGTATTTCGGGCAGACTTAGATTAATTCTTAACTCTAAATTAATACAAATTATGGAGTAAGTTGGTATTAAGGCTAAGTGACTACATTATAGTTTGTGAGTTTAGCAATGTAAATGCTTTTGTTTTGGCACAATACACTGGTTCTATATTGTAGTATCACAGGCAAACTTGTGACTAGTTAGGATTCATTATTTTATGATTAAGATTCGAATTTCCGTGATTATAGCCAAGTGGGTGAGTGAGTGTAAGTGTGAACAGGTGGTTTTCATGTAGTTAGTTGACGGGGTGTATCAGGGAGATAAGATGTTGTCTAACGGTAGTATTGAAGGTGATGAATGTGTCTGCAGTTCTAGAGATTTCAGGTAGGGTGTTCCAGATTTTAGGCCTTTTGACATATAGAATTTTTGCAAAGGTTTAGTCGGACACGGGGAATGTCATAGAGATGTTTATGTCTGGTGTTATGCCTGTGGGTCCTGTCACAACTATCAAGAAAGCGTTTTAGGTCAAGGTTAATACTGGAATTTAAGGTACTGTAGATGTAGATTGCACAGTAGTAAGTGTGGATGCTCTGAACAGAGAGTAAGTTTAGATCTATGAATAGTGGGGAAGGGAGGTGTTGCCATGGATGGGATTTAGTGATTATTCTTACTGCAGCTTTTTGTTGGGTTATTATTGGATTTAGGTGTGTTGCTGCAGTTGATCCCCAAGCACAAATAGCATAGGTGAGGTATGGATAAATGAGTGAATGGTATAGTGTGAGAAGGGCAGTTTGCGGCATGTAGTATCGTATCTTGGAGAGAATTCCAACCGTTTTGGATACTTTTTTCGTTATGTGTTGGATATGGGTGCTGAAATTCAGGTTGTTGTCTAGGTATAGGCCTAGGAATTTGCCCTCATTATGTCTGGCAATTAGAGTGTTGTTGATCTTCATGTTAAGTTGCGCAACACTTGCTCTGCTACCAAACATAATGTAGTAGGTTTTGTTAGTGTTAAGTGTAAGTTTATTGGCTGTCATCCAAGTCGATATTTTGAGCAGCTCCTCGTTAACAATGGTGTTGAGGGTGGCAAGAATAGGGGAAGAGATGACATAAGGGAGGGACTAGTACCGAACTTGCACACGAAAATCACTCACTACGAAAGCAAAAGACTTGGCAGACGATGCACCATCCCCCCAATGAAAAGCAGGGGTGTCACTAGCACGTTAAGAGACCATACAATAAGTGTCAGGGGCCCGAGACTGTTCAACTGCCTCCCAGCACACATAAGGGGGATTACCAACAGACCCCTGGCAGTCTTCAAGCTGGCACTGGACAAGCACCTAAAGTCAGTTCCTGATCAGCCGGGCTGTGGCTCGTACGTTGGTTTGCTTGCAGCCAGCAGCAACAGCCTGGTTGATCAGGGGCTGATCCACCAGGAGGCCTGGTCACAGACCGGGCCGCTGGGGCGTTGACCCCCGAAACTCTCTCCAGGTAAACCCCAGGTAAGTCGTGTTGTCAGCAAAGAGAATGGGTTTCAGGTGTTGGGATACGTCTGGAAGATTATTGATGTAAATGAGGAAGAGCAGGGGACCAAGGACACTTCCCTGGAGTTTAGCTAGAGAGAGTTCCGGGGGTCAACGCCCCCGCGGCCCGGTCTGTGACCAGGCCTCCTGGTGGAACAGAGCCTGATCAACCAGGCTGTTACTGCTGGCTGCATGCAATCCAACGTATGAGCCACAGCCCGGCTGGTCAGGTACCGACTTTAGGTGCTTGTTCAGTGCCAGCTTGAAGACTGCCAGGGGTCTATTGGTAATCCCCCTTATGTATTCTGGGAGGCAGTTGAACAGTCTCGGGCCCCTGACACTTATTGTATTGTCTCTTAACGTGCTAGTGACACCCCTGCTTTTCATTGGGGGGATGTTGCATCGTCTGCCAAGTCTTTTGCTTTCATTGTGAGTGATTTTCATGTGCAAGTTTGGTACTAGTCCCTCTAGGATTTTCCAGGTGTATATAATCATGTATCTCTCCTGCCTGCGTTCCAGGGAATACAGGTTCAGGAACTTTAAGCACTCCCAGCAATTGAGGTGTTTTATCTCCATTATGCGGGCTGTGAAGGTTCTCTGTACATTTTCTAGGACAGCAGTTTCACCTGCCTTGAAAGGTGCTGTTAGTGTGCAGCAATATTCCAGCCTAGATAGAACAAGCGACCTGAAGAGTGTCATCATGGGATTGGCATCCCTAGTTTTAAAGGTTCTCGTTATCCATCCTGTCATTTTTCTAGCAGCTGCGATTGATATAATGTTATGGTTCGTGAATGTGAGATCCTACGATATGATCACTCCCAGGTCTTTGACGTTGGTTTTTCGCTTTATTTTGTGGCTGGAATTTGTTTTGTACTCTGAGGAAGTTTTGATTTCCTCGTGTTTACCATATCGGAGTAATTGAAATTTCTCATCGTTGAACTTCACATTGTTTTCTGCATCCCATTTGTGAAAATTTGTGTGGACTGCCTCCAAGTGAGTCGCCTACCCTGGCAATCTCTGTTGACACCGAGCTCTGAGGTGGGTACCTCAGCCTCACAAGTGGCTTATAGAACAGATTTTCACAAATGATTGGTATTGCAAGAAACTTCGCCTGCATGCACGTATAAAGGGCTAACTTACTTGGTGTTGCAGCATATATCCTGATCTTCAACTTCCTAAGCCTAGCTTTAGCCCCCTTGGACTTCCCCTTGGGAACCACGTGCAACCGGGAGCATTAATTCCTGCAATATTCAATCGTTATTAGTGTCCAGCCTGCACCTCAGAAATTCCTATATCCAAGAGGGTATGTATCCCCTAGTATAACTATGCAGACTCAGACGCTAGCTTCAAACGGCTCTGAGACGCTGGTACTTACTGGGCATGCTCTCTCTCTGTAGCTCGCCGAGCCCACAGTTACTCAACCCACAATCTCCTAAGTCACTGGCCAGATCCTACGGGAAAAGGTGAATATCTCGTCTTACTGTATGGGCTGATGGAGGAGATCATCTACGGTACATCGAGATGCCTCTACCAGTTTTCCCCAGGTCTCAGATGTGAAGACACGTGGGGGCGCTGCCTGCTGTTCACGGCACGTCTCGTCCAGTCGGTGTCTATCGTAAGAAGGACGCTATTCTGTCTTTGTGACCTGCGCCCCGCCATTCAAGCTAGGGCTGCCAGTTCTCCCTAGCTAACTTATCCTAATGTTTGCCTACATTATCGGCCTATTACTACCTATGTTAAGGTCTTAGGTCTACTCTATCATTATCTACAGATGCCGTAGTAAACCTAATATGAGTGTACTACCAGTAAAACTACCTACTCCTTCCCTGAAGAGTAAATCTATAAATTAAATAAGCTTACCAACAACCGCCAACCAGAGAATGCCTTGTTTGGGAGGGTTTAAGGGGCCGCTCGGCTCAGACGGCCATGCTGGAACTGAGCTGTGGAACTATTTGAACCAAATAAATTTCCACACCATTGAAAGATTTGGTTGATGTCCGCCTGGAGCCTTGCAGTGTCTGCAATGGAAGACACTGTCATGCAGATTCGGGTGTCAGCTCGTGATAGGGGCTTCTTGCAGTTCTTGATGAACACGGAGTTCCATGAGTCTGGCCCTGGGGCAGAGTGCATGGGCATGTCATTTATCGCCTGTTCGAAGTCATTTGGCATCAGGATAACATCAGATAGGCTTGTGTTAACCAAATTTTGTGGCTCTCTCATACAAAATTCATTTTGATCTTCGACTCTCAGTCTGGTTAGCGGCTTGCTAAAAACTGAGTCATATTGGGACTTGAGTAGCTCACTCATTTCCTTGCTGTCATCTGTGTAGAACCCATCTTGTTTAAGTAGGGGCCCAATACTGGATGTTGTTCTCGACTTTGATTTGGCATAGGAGAAGAAATACTTTGGGTTTCTTTCGATTTCATTTATGGCTTTTAGTTCTTCCCGCGATTTCTGACTCCTATAAGATTTCTTTAGCTTGAGTTCGATGCTTGCTATTTCTCTGACCAGTGTCTCCCTACGCATTTCAGATATATTGACCTCTTTTAGCCGCTCTGTTATTCTTTTCCGTCGCCTGTAAAGGGAGCGCCTGTCTCTTTCTATTTTACATCTACTCCTCCTTTTTCATAGAGGAATAAGCCTTGTGCATACATCAAGTGCCACCAAGTTAATCTGTTCTAGGCATACGTTGGGGTCTGTGTTGCTTAGTATATCTTTCCAGCTTATATCGGTTAGGACTTGGTTTACATGGTGTTGTGATAGAAACACAGGCCTTATCTCTAGGCTTTATTGAACATAGAATCTTCATAGTACTTCTGCAACAACAAAATATAATGACTAGTACATCTAATAATGGCTTCTACAGGGATGGTGATGTCTTGCATATGTCAAGAGAAAAGTTATAACTACAGGTCACATATTTAAACTCACCATGTAATCTGCATCACTAATATAGTGATAGTAGAAGAGAAGAGAATCACACACCATGTGTTGGCGCCCATGACACACACCAAACTGTTGTTGTTGTTAAGGGCCCCGAGAGGTGGTGCAATATTATCCTGCTGCTGCTCCCCACAGGACCAGTATCACTACAATCTCCCCCTTCTAAAATATCAGACAGTAATCTCCCAAACTGTTAGGTGGGCGACGTACACGTCCCGACCTTCGTAGCCCTTGAGCCTCTTCACCAGGTTCAATATTTTCCAGCGGGGTTTGACTAACTGCTGGAGCAGAATCCTCTATTTCCGTAGGGGTAGTCTCAAGGGGCTTTCCAGGAGAAAACGAAGCATCTTTCACATCTATTGGTGTATCTTGAGATTCCACACTAATGGGGATTTCAACTGGGGCTAAATGTCTTGTAGATACTGTAGTCTCTTCACCATTTTGGTAGCGAATGTGGGCGTAATGTGGATTAGCTTGCAGGAGCTCTACCTCTTCCACTAAAAGATCCATCTTGTTCATCCTACGGTGACTCTTCAGGAGAACGGGTCCAGGATGACATAACCAAGTGGGCACGGAGGCTCCCGTAGAAGAATGACGTGAATAGTTGAGGAGTCTTTCATGAGGGGTTGCATTAGTAGCTGTGCACAGCAATGATCTAATAGAGTGAAGAGCATCAGGTAGGACAGTTTGCCAGTGTTGAACAGGTAGATTGCGCGACTTCAATGTCATTGTAACTGCCTTCCATATAGTACCATTGAACCGCTCCACTTGACCATTGCCTTGAGGGTTGTAGCTTGTTGTTCTGCTGCAGGCAATACCTTTGCTAGACAAAAACTCCTGAAGTTCGTTACTCATGAACGAGGATCCCCTGTCTGAATGGATATAAGCTGGCATACCAAAAATAGAGAACAACTGTGAAAGACAACTAATAACAGTTGAAGCAGTCATATTTGCACAGGGGAATACAAAGGGAAACCTTGAATATTCATCTACTATGTTAAGGAAATACCTATTCTGATTTGTGCTTGGTAGAGGTCCTTTGAAATCTATATTCAGTCTCTCAAAAGGCTGGGTGGATTTTATAAGATGAGTCTTCTCTGGCTGATGAAAGTTTGGCTTGCACTCTGCACATACTCTGCATGCTCTGATCACTTGTCGCACATCTTCCACTGAGTAGGGCATGTTCTTTGATTTGACAAAATGGTACAGGCGTGTAACTCCTGGGTGACACAAAGCCTTGTGGAGAGCTGAGAGTGATTGTAAATCATGACATGCTGCTCCACAGTGGGACCTAGAGAATGCATCAGGTGAGATGTTCTCTTGACCCAGTCGGTACAGAATATCAAAGTCATAACACGATAGTTCCATCCTCCAGCGTAATATCTTGTCATTCTTTATCCTACTTTTGTGCTTCTTGTCGAACATGTACATCACGGACCGTTGGTCAGTCCTTATGGTGAAATGTCTACCAGTTAAATAATGCCTCCAGTGGCGAACTGCTTCTATGATGGCCTGGGCTTCCTTTTCTACAGCAGCGTAACATTTCTCTGATCCTTGAAAAGTTCTCGAAAAGAAGGCTACTGGTCGTCCTGCCTGAGACAAGACTGCAGCAATGGCAATGTCAGATGCATCCGTTTCCACTTCGAATGGTAGGGATTCATCAATGGCTTGAACTACTGAGTTTTCAATGTCTTGTTTGAGAGTATGGAAAGCGGCTTCTGCTTCCTTTGTCACAGGAAATGTGGTAGCACTCAATGGGCGGACTTTACTTGAATAGTTGTAGATCCATTGTGAGTAATAAGCAAAAAGACCAAGAGTTCTTCGGAGTGACTTTTTGTCTTGAGGCATTGGAAGTTCCCGTAGAGGTCGTAGTCGTTCAGGGTCTGGGAATATTGAACCTCCTTCCACTACATAACCAAGGATGCTAAGCCTTTTAGTTGAAAAAGTGCACTTTTCCTCATTGTAACTGATATTTTTCTTCTTGGCGGCTTCCAAAAACTTATCAAGGTTTGCATCATGTTCCTCCTGGGTCTTGCCACAAATGGTAACATTATCTAAATACGCGTAAGTTCCCATGAGTTGCTCTTCCTGAATGAGTGAATCCATAATTCGTTGGAAGCAGGCTACCCCATTGGTGACTCCAAAAGGGACTCTGGTAAACTGATACAGGCCATCACTAGCCTGAAACGCTGTGTATGGTTTATCTTCATTCCTTATAGGGACTTGATGATAGGCACTCTGTAGATCAATTGTGCTAAACACATAGTACTGAGCAATTTTGTTCACTGTATCGTCAATTCGAGGTAGAGGGTACCCATCAAGAAGTGTAAATTTGTTGATTGTCTCAGAGTAATCGATAGCCAGTCTCCGTTTCCTATAATCATCTTTAACAACAACAACCTGTGCACGCCAAGGGGAATTACTCGGTTCTATAATACCCTCCTTCAGCAGCCTCTGAGTTTCTTTCTCAATGAACATCCGATCCTCATAAGAATAGCGGCGTGACTTAGCTGATATAGGATGGCAATCCGCGGTAAGATTTGCAAACAGCTTTGGTGGGTCTACCCTTAAAGTGCTAAGTCCACAGACAACAAGAGGAGGCAGTTCACCTCCATATGTTAAGGTGACACTACCATGCAGCTTCTGAAAGTCCTGACCAAGGATAACATCAGAGCACAGTTGTGGCAGAATAACTAAATGTACATCTTGATAATCCTTTCCATTAACTCTGAGATTTACCTTACAAAACCCTAAGGTCTGAATAGAGAGAGATGTTGATGCCATGGAAACGGTACCTGATGAGTGATGTACAGTCAAGGAGTGGCGTTTAACTAAGTCAAGATTGATGAAACTCTCTGAGCTGCCACTATCAATAAGACCATCTACTTCTGTTCCTTTGATGAATACTTTCACAACTGCCTTTGACAGTGAATTTGGAGTAGCCGCAGAAGTCACTGTTGCTAGTGTCGCATGATCACTGGAATGTGTGGAGGCACTAGCTCTTGTTGATGCATTAGCACGACATACTTTAGCAAAGTGACCTTTCTTGTGGCATTTACGGCACATTGCTTCACGAGCAGGACACTTTGGACGTGGATGTCTTGAAAAACCACAAAAGAAACACACCGTACCTGCTGCTGCTGTCACTGAGGCAGGTTCCACAGTAACTTCATTGTAAGAGTCTTGGTCAGGAATTGCAGCACTTACCACTCGAGAAGGCTGAGTGGTACTGTATACTTCAGAATTCTTCTGGGCTGAATCTAGAGCCCTTGCCTGGTCAAAGGCAGCGGCTAAGTCGAGAGTTTTATTCTCCAATAAACGCTGCCTTATTATTGGTGATTGCAGGCCACTGATAAAAGCATCCCTGATGGACTCTTCACAATACTGAGCAGCTGTCACTGCTTGGAAGTGACAGTCCTTACCTAAAATTTTCAGTGCTTGAAGGTATTCCTCTAAGGACTCATCAATCTGCTGGCGGCGAGTTGCAAGGCGATAGCGTGCAAAGATTTCATTTGTAGGTTTAATATACTGAGACTTGAGGGTTTTGATAGCATCTTCGTAGGTATTACACTCAGAAATAGCCTCATATATCTTAGGTGACACAAAATTGATGAGCAGACTTAGTTTATCTAGATCTGTTTTAGGAAGGGCTCCCAAGAAGTTTTCGAAAGTCTTAAACCAGTGTTTCCATTCCTGAGCAGCCGTTGATAAGCTGGGGTCACAGTCTAGCCTCTCAGGTTTCAGTAAACGCTCCATGTTGTGATGAAGTCTAGCTCAGGATCACCACCAGGTAGCCCAGGATTCTATGTTCAATAAATTGTTGTGATAGAAACACAGGCCTTATCTCTAGGCTTTATTGAACATAGAATTTTCATAGTACTTCTGCAACAACAAAATATAATGACTAGTACATCTAATAATGGCTTCTACAGGGATGGTGATGTCTTGCATATGTCAAGAGAAAAGTTATAACTACAGGCCACATATTTAAACTCACCATGTAATCTGCATCACTAATATAGGGATAGTAGAAGAGAAGAGAATCACACACCATGTGTTGGCGCCCATGACACACACCGAGAGGTGGTGCACCGAGAGGTGGTGCAGTATTATCCTGCTGCTGCTCCCCACAGGACCAGTATCACTACACATGGTCCCACTTTATGTTTTTGTTATTGAAGTTGAATTTGGTGAATGCTCCCTCATAACTAATCTCATTATGTCGGTCTGGGGCTCCGCGCATACATGTCTGAACCTCAATTATGTTGTGATCTGAGTATATTGTTTTTGATATGGTGACATTTCTTATCAGATCATCATTGTTAGTGAAGATGAGGTCTAGTGTATTCTCCAGTCTAGTAGGCTCTATTATTTGCTGGTTTAAATTGAATTTTGTGCAGAGATTTAAAAGCTCGTGTGAGTGTGAGTTTTCATCAGAGCTGCCTCCTGGTGTTATTACTGCAACAATATTATTTGCTATATTCCTCCATTTTAGGTGCCTTAAGTTGAAATCCCCCAGGAGCAAGATGTTGGGTGCAGGAGCTGGAAGATTTTCCAGACAGTGGTAAATTTTTAACAGCTGTTCCTGGAATTGCTGGGATGTTGCATCCGGAGGCTTGTAGACTACCACAATGACTAGGGTTTGGTTCTCGACCTTTACTGCTAAAACTTCCACTACATCATTTGAGACATTTAGCAGTTCTGTGCAAACAAGTGACTCTGCAATGTACAGGCCAACCCCCCCTTTTGCCTGTTCACTCTGTCACATCTGTATAGGTAGTAACCTGGGATCCATATTTCGTTGTCCAAGTGATCCTTAATGTGGGTCTCAGTGAAAGCCGCAAACATTGCCTTTGCCTCTGCAAGCAGTCCACGGATGAAAGGTATTTTGTTGTTTGTTGCTGGCTTTAGACCCTGTATATTTGCATTTGTTAAAAAGTAATGTAATAGCATGCGAAAGGACATGGGCGGCTCGCTTGTACAATAATGGTGGGACGTGAGACAGATTCCCTGAGTTATTTTTAAGTGACTTTATAATCGCAGTGACTTCTGTGGGCTCAGTTGGTACAAGATAGAAGAAATTTGAGAAATTCCCATCTAGGTAGTCCCCGGCACGAGTGCTGGTACGTGGGATTTTACTGGTGAGGTTAGATCCTATGGTTGAGAAGAAGTCGTTTATCTTGTTAGCTGTATCAGTGGGATGCAGTGGTGTTTCATTAGGTTTAGTTAGGACAATATTCTTGTTTTTTTTCAGTTTGTGGGTCCCCAGAATCTGGGAAAGTGTTTTCCAGGTCTTTTTTAAATCTCCTCTTCTGTCAGTGAATCTGCTGGAGTAGTACAGTTGTTTGGCTTTTTTTATTACTTTGGTGAGAACTGATAAATAGTGTTTAAGAATATCTTTGTGTATTAAGCCCTGTCTATATTGCTTTTCATATTGGTGTTTCTTATCAATGGATTTCAGAATGCTTCTGGTTAGCCATGGGCAACCGAGCCGTTTATTCTTGATCTGTTTCGTTTTTATAGGACAATGTTTGTTGTATAGTCTAAGTAATTTGTTGAGAAAAATGTCTGTCCAATCGTCAATACCATTGGCCTTGGAGAATTCTGTAGGCCAGTCAACAGTCTCTAGGTTTGCTGTGAAATTCCTTATTGAGGCCTCTTCATGGAGTCTAAATGAAACTTTGTTGTATTCCAGTGGTGGTTTACTAATGTTTGTTAAGAGGAAGGTAGGGTAGTTGTCTGTAGTGCTGTCTGTGATTATCCCTGATTTAAGGGGGCTAGTATATTGGTCCATATGTGGTCTATTTTGGTTGCACTTATCTCAGTGAGCCTGGTTGGTTTAGTTATTGTCGGTATGAGAAGTGTGTTGTTCATATTGTTGATGAAATCAGTTACAGGCTGATCCTTTAGTAGGCCAAGGTTGATACTGAAGTCTCCAGCTAAGAGAAGGTGGTGTTTGTTCATTTGTCTGTTTGTTATTAGTGCCTTTAATTTCTCACTGAAAAATGGGATGTTTGTGTGGGGTATCCGGTAAATGGCACCGATTGTTATAGGCGTCTTAAGGGTTTTTACAGTGAAATTAGCAAAAATGTATTCCCCATATTCATCACTAAAGCAAGTGGTGCTAATACAAGATAGTTGGTTAGAGTCACTAAGTCACTCTGTCTGACTTTTTTGGGTTATCCTAGGTTCTCTACACATATGCTGCTATGTATGATAATTCTATGTAACTGTATTGTGTATACCTGAATAAATTTACTTGCTTACTTACTTCCTTAGTAATAGATGAGTAATGAGATGAATATGATGAGAAATTAATGAAAAAGAAAACATGGGGAACTGATCACTAATATACAGCCTCAGCTACACAACTAAAATATGTTCATTAATGGAAATAAGTCAGTTTGTCTGACTTTTATTTTCTGGGGGGGGGGGGTTATTCAAGGTAATTTTTGCTATGTATGATAATTATATTTATGTGTATCCGAACCTCAGTAAAATGACTTAGGTTAATATCTTTATTATGCACCCTATACCATCCTGTTGACTGTAGTTAACAGATTGCAGAGGCACATAATGGGTTCAGAGGACTGTGCTGCAAAATTTTGACCAAAATCAAATCAACCTCAAACTCAAAATTTTTATTTCTATGTGTGTAGTATACAAATTGTAGTTTACATGTAGTAAAGTATTGTTAAGTATTGTTAAGTATTGTTACGTATTGTTAAGCACAAACAAAGCCACTAGCATGCTTGAACATTTCGGACAGACTAATCCTAATGAAGTGGCAAATTTCAATTAGAAAAAACTAGGTTGCAAAAACATTATAATTAGAAAAAAATATATAATATGAACCCCATCCTATATAAAAAAAAAAAAAAAAAAAAAAAAAAAAAAAAATATGAACTTAAAATTATACAACAGTATAATTTTAAGTTCGTGTTAGTAAACAAACCATACCTCGGGTGGGGTCCGAACCCACGAATCCCATCCGTGATATGGTTTGTTTGCAGTCGTGTCGTTACGATTTCGTGAGTTCGTATTAGTACTTTGAACTGATTTTGTGGTTTTTAGTTAATTGGGATTTCTTGAGTAGCTTCAACTGGTTCTATGATTTCAGGCTAAGAAAGATTATAAGAGATGGTTAAGAAATGGAAGTAATTAAGTGGATTTTTTTAGTGGTACAGCAAAGTGTTGGTACATCTACGTTAGTGACCCGTGGCCTGGCTGGTAAAGGTCTCGCTTCATACGAGGAGGGCCCGGGTTCGATTCCAGGCGGGGTAGGAAAATTTTGACGCTTTTCCTTACACCTGTTGTCCTGTTCACCTAGCAGCAAGTAGGTACCTGGGTGTTAGTCGACTGGTGTGGGTCGCATCCTGGGGTACAAGATTGAGGACCACAGTGGAAATAAGACAGTCCTCGATGACGCACTGACTTTCTTGGGTTATCCCGGGTGGCTAACCCTCCAGTGTTAAAAATCCGAACGAAATCTTGTCTTATGTTAGGGAGATGAGGCGATTTTTAATTATAGATGTAAATTGAGTAATAATAATAATCTTTATATTTTCAAGTGCATGTTATACAGGCCTAAGTGACATCAATGACACACTCCTATGTAGAAAGCCCTTTGTTATGTGGAGCATTTTGGACAAATTAGGTCAATTTTGTCCCAGGATGCGACTAATACCCAGGCACCTATTATACTGCTAGGTGAACATGGACAGCAGGTGTCTTAAGGAAACACGTCCTAATATTTCCACCCGTACCGGGGATCAACACACGGACCTCAATGTGTGAGCAGAGATCACTGCCAATCGAGCTACGGGACATCTTTGGCAGACAGGGGACCTTTTGCTGGTTCAGGCAATAAATTTCAGATCTTAGGGCTTTTTATATGTATTGCATTGTTGCACATGATGAGGCAGACACGAGAATTTTGTGTCTTGTGCTGTACCTGTGTGTGTTCTGTTGTATCTTGGGAAGTTTGAGACGAGGGGCTTATATTGGATAGCTAAATAGTTACAGAGGTGAGTGGTAGCACAAACAGGCTTACAGAGGTCACACTTGGTCTTTATTAGACCTGATAAATTAGACACATGTGCAACCCTTGGGTATCTTTACTGAGCATAAAGATACCCAAGAGTTGCATATGTGTCTAATTTATCAACGTGTCGGTTCTCAGAAACATTCATCTACAATCTTCATTAGACCTCACTGGGCAAAGTTAAATAACAAAAATTTACATATTGCAAATATTCCAAATATTAAAATTTCTTCATAGGGCAAGACAGTATGGAGTTATGGTCTTCTAAATATTTATATATCGTATTACCACTGAAACATTAGCTAACAATGGGTACAGTCTCTCCAAAAACCATTCGTCTAGTCGACCCAAAATGTAAACAGTTTCAAAATTTCTAATATTATTAACAGTGAAGTGTTTTGTCATATATTGCAAGGTTTGTGGTAAGATGTCTCAGGAAGGTTAGATGTTTGGACACTCTGAGATATAATATTCCAGTGTATGGTCCTGTCACTGTCAACACACCAGTGTATGGTCCTGTCAGTGTCAACACACCAGTGTATGGTCCTGTCAGTGTCAACACACCAGTGTATGGTCCTGTCACTGTCAACACACCAGTGTATGGTCCTGTCACTGTCAACACATCAGTGTATGGTCCTGTCACTGTCAACACACCAGTGTATGGTCCTGTCACTGTCAACACACCAGTGTATGGTCCTGTCAGTGTCTACACATCAGTGTATGGTCTTGTCACTGTCAACACATCAGTGTATGGTCCTGTCACTGTCAACACATCAGTGTATGGTCCTGTCACTGTCAACACATCAGTGTATGGTCCTGTCACTGTCAACACATCAGTGTATGGTCCTGTCACTGTCAACACATCAGTGTATGGTCCTGTCACTGTCAACACATCAGTGTATGGTCCTGTCACTGTCAACACATCAGTGTATGGTCTTGTCACTGTCAACACACCAGTGTATGGTCCTGTCACTGTCAACACATCAGTGTATGGTCTTGTCACTGTCAACACATCAGTGTATGGTCCTGTCACTGTCAACACATCAGTGTATGGTCTTGTCACTGTCAACACATCAGTGTATGGTCCTGTCACTGTCAACACATCAGTGTATGGTCCTGTCACTGTCAACACACCAGTGTATGGTCCTGTCACTGTCAACACACCAGTGTATGGTCCTGTCAGTGTCTACACATCAGTGTATGGTCTTGTCACTGTCAACACATCAGTGTATGGTCCTGTCACTGTCAACACATCAGTGTATGGTCCTGTCACTGTCAACACATCAGTGTATGGTCCTGTCACTGTCAACACATCAGTGTATGGTCCTGTCACTGTCAACACATCAGTGTATGGTCCTGTCACTGTCAACACATCAGTGTATGGTCCTGTCACTGTCAACACATCAGTGTATGGTCTTGTCACTGTCAACACACCAGTGTATGGTCCTGTCACTGTCAACACATCAGTGTATGGTCTTGTCACTGTCAACACATCAGTGTATGGTCCTGTCACTGTCAACACATCAGTGTATGGTCTTGTCACTGTCAACACATCAGTGTATGGTCCTGTCACTGTCAACACATCAGTGTATGGTCCTGTCACTGTCAACACATCAGTGTATGGTCTTGTCACTGTCAACACATCAGTGTATGGTCCTGTCACTGTCAACACATCAGTGTATGGTCCTGTCACTGTCAACACATCAGTGTATGGTCCTGTCACTGTCAACACATCAGTGTATGGTCCTGTCACTGTCAACACATCAGTGTATGGTCCTGTCACTGTCAACACATCAGTGTATGGTCCTGTCACTGTCAACACATCAGTGTATGGTCCTGTCACTGTCAACACATCAGTGTATGGTCCTGTCACTGTCAACACATCAGTGTATGGTCCTGTCACTGTTAACACACCAGTGTATGGTCCTGTCACTGTCAGCACACCAGTGTATGGTCCTGTCACTGTCAACACACCAGTGTATGGTCCTGTCACTGTCAGCACACCAGTGTATGGTCCTGTCACTGTCAACACACCAGTGTATGGTCCTGTCACTGTCAGCACACCAGTGTATGGTCCTGTCACTGTCAGCACACCAGTGTATGGTCCTGTCACTGTCAACACACCAGTGTATGGTCCTGTCACTGTCAATACACCAGTGTATGGTCCTGTCACTGTCAACACACCAGTGTATGGCCCTGTCACTGTCAACACACCAGTGTATGGTCCTGTCAGTGTCTACACGCCAGTGTATGGTCCTGTCACTGTCAACACACCAGTGTATGGTTCTGTCAATCTCAACACACCGGTGTATGGTCCTGTCACTGTCAACACTCCAGTGTATGGTCCTGTCACTGTCAACACACCAGTGTATGGTTCTGTCAATCTCAACACACCGGTGTATGGTCCTGTCACTGTCAACACATCAGTGTATGGTCCTGTCACTGTCAACACACCAGTGTATGGTCCTGTCACTGTCAACACACCAGTGTATGGTCCTGTCACTGTCAACACACTAGTGTTACCTGGAGGTTACCTGGAGAGAGTTCCGGGGGTCAACGCCCCCTCGGCCCGGTCTGTGACCAGGCCTCCTGGTGGATCAGAGCCTGATCAACCAGGCTGTTGCTGCTGGCTGCATGCAAACCAACGTACGAGCCACAGCCCGGCTGGTCAGGAGCCGACTTTAGGTGCTTGTCCAGTGCCATCTTGAAGACTGCCAGGGGTCTGTTGGTAATTCCCCTTATGAATGCTGGGAGGCAGTTGAACAGTCTCGGGCCCCTGACACTTATTGTAAGGTCTCTTAACGTGCTAGTGACACCCCTGCTTTTCATTGGGGGGATGTTGCATCGTCTGCCAAGTCTTTTGCTTTCGTAGTGAGCGATTTTCGTGTGCAAGTTCGGTACTAGTCCCTCTAGGATTTTCCAGGTGTATATAATCATGTATCTCTCCCGCCTGCGTTCCAGGGAATACAGGTTTAGGAACCTCAAGCGCTCCCAGTAATTGAGGTGTTTTATCTCCGTTATGCGCGCCGTGAAGGTTCTCTGTACATTTTCTAGGTTAGCAATTTCACCTGCCTTGAAAGGTGCTGTTAGTGTGCAGCAATATTCCAGCCTAGATAGAACAAGTGACATGAAGAGTGTCATCATGGGCTTGGCCTCCCTAGTTTTGAAGGTTCTCATTATCCATCCTGTCATTTTTCTAGCAAATGCGATTGATACAATGTTATGGTCCTTGAAGGTGAGATCCTCCGACATGATCACTCCCAGGTCTTTGACGTTGGTGTTTCGCTCTATTTTGTGGCCAGAATTTGTTTTGTACTCTGATGAAGATTTAATTTCCTCTTGTTTACCATATCTGAGTAATTGAAATTTCTCATCGTTGAACTTCATGTTGTTTTCTGCAGCCCGCTGAAAGATTTGGTTGATGTCCGCTTGGAGCCTTGCAGTGTCTGCAATGGAAGACACTGTCATGCAGATTCGGGTGTCATCTGCAAAGGAAGACACGGTGCTGTGGCTGACATCCTTGTCTATGTCGGATATGAGGATGAGGAACAAGATGGGAGCGAGTACTGTGCCTTGTGGAACAGAGCTTTTCACCGTAGCTGCCTCGGACTTTACTCTGTTGACGACTACTCTCTGTGTTCTGTTAGTGAGGAAATTATAGATCCATCGACCGACTTTTCCTGTTATTCCTTTAGCACGCATTTTGTGCGCTATTACGCCATGGTCACACTTGTCGAAGGCTTTTGCAAAGTCTGTATATATTACATCTGCATTCTTTTTGTCTTCTAGTGCATCTAGGACCTTGTCGAAGTGATCCAATAGTTGAGACAGACAGGAGCGACCTGTTCTAAACCCATGTTGCCCTGGGTTGTGTAACTGATGGGTTTCTAGATGGGTGGTGATCTTGCTTCTTAGGACCCTTTCAAAGATTTTTATGATGCGGGATGTTAGTGCTATCGGTCTGTAGTTCTTTGCTGTTGCTTTACTGCCCCCTTTGTGGAGTGGGGCTATGTCTGTTGGTTTTAGTAACTGTGGGACGACCCCCGTGTCCATGCTCCCTCTCCATAGGATGGAAAAAGCTCGTGATAGGGGCTTCTTGCAGTTCTTGATGAACACGGAGTTCCATGAGTCTGTCCCTGGGGCAGAGTGCATGGGCATGTCATTTATCGCCTGTTCGAAGTCATTTGGCGTCAGGATAACATCGGATAGGCTTGCGTTAACCAAATTTTGTGGCTCTCTCATAAAAAATTCATTTTGATCTTCGACTCTTAGTCTGGTTAGCGGCTTGCTAAAAACTGAGTCATACTGGGACTTGAGTAGCTCACTCATTTCCTTGCTGTCAGCTGTGTAGGACCCATCTTGTTTAAGTAGGGGCCCAATACTGGACGTTGTTCTCGACTTTGATTTGGCATAGGAGAAGAAATACTTTGGGTTTCTTTCGATTTCATTTATGGGTTTTAGTTCTTCCCGCGATTCCTGACTCCTATAAGATTCCTTTAGCTTAAGTTCGATGCTTGCTATTTCTCTGACCAGTGTCTCCCTACGCATTTCAGATATATTGACCTCTTTTAGCCGCTCTGTTATTCTTTTCCGTCGCCTGTAAAGGGAGCGCCTGTCTCTTTCTATTTTACATCTACTCCTCCTTTTTCTTAAAGGAATAAGCCTTGTGCATACATCGAGTGCCACCAAGTTAATCTGTTCTAGGCATAAGTTGGGGTCTGTGTTGCTTAGTCTGTCTTCCCAGCTTATATCGGTTAGGATTTGGTTTACTTGGTCCCACTTTATGTTTTTGTTATTGAAGTTGAATTTGGTGAAAGCTCCCTCGTGACTAGTCTCATTATGTCGGTCTGGGGCTCCACGCATACCTGTCTGAACCTCAATTATGTTGTTATCTGAGTATATTGTTTTTGATATGGTGACATTTCTTATCAGATCATCATTGTTAGTGAATGGTCCTGTATGGTTAGTGTATGGTCCTGTCACTGTCAACACACCAGTGTATGGTCCTGTCACTGTCAACACATCAGTGTATGGTCCTGTCACTGTCAACACACCAGTGTATGGCCCTGTCACTGTCAACACACCAGTGTATGGTCCTGTCACTGTCAACACACTAGTGTATGGTCCTGTCACTGTCAACACACCAGTGCATGATCCTGTCACTGTCAACACACCAGTGCATGATCCTGTCACTGTCAACACACCAGTGTATGGTCCTGTCACTGTCAACACAACAGTGTATGGCCCTGTCACTGTCAACACACCAGTGTATGGTTCTGTCACTGTCAACACACCAGTGTACGTTCCTGTCTCTGTCAACACACCAGTGTATGGCCCTGTCACTGTCAACACATCAGTGTATGGTCCTGTCTTTGTCCACACACCAGTGTATGGTCCTGTCACTGTCAACACACCAGTGCATGGTCCTGTCTTTGTCCACACACCAGTGTATGGTCCTGTCTTTGTCAACACACCAGTGTATGGTCCTGTCACTGTCAACACACCAGTGTATGGTCGTGTCTCTGGCCACACATCAGTGTATGGTCCTGTCACTGTCAACACACCAGTGTATGGTCCTGTCTCCGGCCACACACCAGTGTATGGTCCTGTTACTGTCAACACACCAGTGTATGGTCCTGTCACTGACAACACACCAGTGTATGGTCCTGTCTTTGTCCACACTCCAGTGTATGGTCCTTTCTCTGGCCACACACCAGTGTATGGCCCTGTCACTGTCAACACACCAGTGTATGGCCCTGTCACTGTCAACACACCAGTGTATGGTCCTGTCTTTGTCCACACACCAGTGTATGGTCCTGTCACTGTCAACACACCAGTGTATGGTCCTGTCTTTGTCCACACACCAGTGTATGGTCCTGTCTCTGGCCACACACTTTGTATTTAATAACACTGGCATGGTTATACACACCATATTACCAGACTCTAGCGGTGGCAACATCTTGCAGCCTACTAACCTTATTACTCTCTCCATAAATATGTTGATATATTTCTTTATGATAGACAACTGGTTTACTAGTTCCAATCTGTTTGTTCTTCTTCAAACTCTTGTTAATTCTTTTCTGACAATATTTAAACTTCTACTTAAGAACCCAAAATTACATTCGACTTTCTCTTTATTTAATGCTTGCGTAAGTAAGTTATCAATAACCAATTTCATAATTTGTACTTACCTCTGTGTGGCTTCACACACGAGCGTGCTACATTCAGATCTCTATATCATTTAGAATAATAAGGAGAAAACGTCATCTACAATTGAATTGTCCGGGGTCGTAGTTAGTTAGTTTAATATGTTTATTATGCACCCCATACCCATCCTGTGGGCGGTAGTCAAAAGATTACAGAGGTACATAATTGGTCCAGGGACTGGACTCCAAAGTTTTGATAGCTGAGCAAGTTACAAAGGTAATGAACTAGATCTGGTCATAATCATGACCAAGTTACAAAGGTAATGAGCTCCAGGTAGAGCTGGTCACACTCATGAATAATTGCAAAGGTAATGAATCATAAACACATTAATCATGAGAATTTACAAAGGTAATGAGCTCCAGGTAGAGCTGGTCAAAATCATGACAAGTTTCAAAGGTAATGAATGATAAACACGTTATCACATGATTACAATCATAGACAAATTACAGAGTAATGAGCAGTTAACAAACATAGCAGGGAATTCATCCATTGCCCCAACAACAGATGTTGCTAGGTGCCTGTCTCTCCTCGGTAGACAGCCATTGCAAACAGCAGCAAGTTGCCCCGGGATCTGCTGCTTGCACGAGCACCATCGGCCCTCCCCAAGAGGTCCAAGAAGCCAGTGACTCCTTTAGCAGCCCGATGGAGAGCTCCCCTAGGGACATGTCAGCGTCCTGGTGGACGCCAAGTTGACTGAAGATCCCAGGCCCTCGTGTGCACGGATGTTGAAGCTTGAGGAACTGAGTACACACTGCCTGTGGCACACCTGACAGCTGCCTCGCGGTCGAACTCCACGAAGTGGAAGTTCCTGTGAGCCCGGCACTCCCTGCAGTGCCATCGCTGACATCGTGGGTTAGGGAAGAAGTACCCTCTATAGATGGGGTGGCACTGGGAGTTGGGTGGGTGAGGCGGGGGAGACGCGCAGGGGTGAGGCGGGGGAGACGCGCAGGGGTGAGGCGTTATGAGAGGGTCACTGTTTACTACACACGCCCTCCCCCTCCCCCCCAGCGGAGAGGGGGGGAGGCGCTGACTGGTCTTGACTCGACAACACTAAATCCTCTGAAATTGCACAACACTTCAACTATTTACGCTGAAACAATGCACTGGGATGTCCGTTCGCTGCTCTGGTAATTCTCAAAGCATTCACACTGAGTTCTGTTATGTAGGGACCTGGTCAGCCTCTTTGACCAGGAGCTATCCTTGAAAATCCCGCAGCTAGCCCACTACACAAACTGCCGTGTCGGCCATGTTGAGCCCTGTGCGGGGTCGTAGTCTGCACAAGCTTGAGAGATTGTGGAAACCCAATTATTAATTCTAATCCACCTCTGTATTGTAGTACCACCTGACTCGTTTACAATAACAACAATTCCCTCCCTCTCAGTGTTAGAGCCAGGGATGGCAACAATGTATACCTGGAGGGCGGTCCGGGGGTCAACGCCCCCGAGGCACGGTCCATGACCGATACTACTTATTTGTGATACTACTTATTTGTCTGTATGTAGTGTAATTGTTCTAGATCACTGAATTTAGAAAGTAATCGGATCTGCATGAGGCTGTCATCTGCTGAGGACGCGGTTAACCTCCAAGAAGATATAAACAAAGTTTTCCAGTGGGCAACGGTAAACAATATGATGTTCAATGAGGACAAATTCCAACTACTCCGTTATGGAAAACTGGAGGAGATAATAACTAGAACAGAGTATACTACTGACTCCGGCCATACAATAGAGCGGAAAAATAATGTAAGGGACCTGGGAGTAGTAATGTCTGAGGATCTCACTTTCAAGGATCACAACAGTGCCACGATCGCACGTGCAAAGAAAATGATAGGATGGATAATGAGAACTTTCAAAACGAGAGATGCCAAGCCCATGATGATCCTTTTCAAATCACTTGTTCTCTCTAGGCTGGAATACTGCTGTACATTAACATCTCCATACAAAGCAGGTGAAATCGCAGATCTAGAGAGTGTACAGAGATCCTTTACTGCACGTATAAGTTCTGTCAAGCACCTTAACTACTGGGAACGCTTGGAAGCACTTGACTTGTACTCGTTGGAACGCAGGAGGGAGAGATATATCATAATCTACACTTGGAAAATCTTGGAAGGAATGGTCCCAAATCTGCACACAGAAATCACTCCCTACGAAAGTAAAAGACTGGGCAGGCGATGCAAAATGCCGCCAATAAAAAGTAGGGGCGCCATTGGTACACTAAGAGAAAACACCTTAAGTGTCCGGGGCCCAAAACTGTTCAACAGCCTCCCATCAAGCATTAGGGGAATTGCCAATAAACCCCTGGCTGCCTTCAAGAGAGAGCTGGACAGATACCTAAAGTCAGTGCCGGATCAGCCGGGCTGTGGCTCGTACGTTGGACTGCGTGCGGCCAGCAGTAACAGCCTAGTTGATCAGGCCCTGATTCATCGGGAGGCCTGGTCATGGACCGGGCCGCGGGGGCGTTGATCCCCGGAATAACCTCCAGGTAACCTCCAGGTAATCAAAATAGAGGATTGTACTCGATGTGTTTCATGGGAATGTGGGTGGGCATGGTGATATCAAAGGTTGTTATCTACCAGGGTATGTGTACTCAATTATATGCAGTTACAAGGGTCGATTTATAGCTCCTGGCCCCGTGTGTGTGTGTACTCACCTATTTGTGGTTGCAGGTGTCGATTCACAGCTCCTGACCCCATGTGTGTGTGTGTGTGTGTGTGTGTGTGTGTGTGTGTGTGTGTGTGTGTGTGTGTGTGATGAGTGGAAAAAGGGTCAACTTTTATGTTACGGTACGTGGCTAACAATTACTATGTTACTCACTGGTACGCATGAGATCTTTTAAAGCACCTGTAGTAGTCCAAATGAGGTAGTAATCTGTCATGCCTACTACCCTCTCACACTCAAGGTAGAGAGTGAGCCTATTACATCCAGCCGGGCAAGACAGGCAAGACAGGCAAGACGGGCAAGAGAGGCAAGACAGGCAAGACAGGCAAGAGGCTTCCACACAAGTGAGTTCTCACATCTGGCAGTCAAGACGCAGCTGTGGCCCTCGTGGTGCTCTTCTTGATCCGTGGTTTAGATAACCGACATGTTGATAAATGAGACGCTTGTCTAGCATTTGGGTGAGGGACTAATTAACTCAAACTCCTCCTCATCTTCCACTGTTCTCTACGTTGGACTGAAGAAGCCACCGGCTGGCGAAACGTTTCCAGAATAAAGATACCCAAATGTTGCATAAGTGTCTCAGTTATCAACTGACGAACGGTGACTATCACAATGTCCTTTCCTCTTGTTGTTATACAGTGCAGTCTTATCACCACGCACAGACCATCAATAACGTAATATTTACACCACACTGATCATGTTCACATCACAGTGGCCATGTTGACATCAGAGTGGCCATATTCACACCACACTGACCATGTTGACATCACATTGGCCATATTCACACCACACTGACCGTATTCACACTTGCTTAATAATAATCCACAGAAACAAACTCAGGAGATTAATTGATCCGTATACCTAGAGGGCCTAGTTCCGAACTTACACACGAAAATCACTCAAAACGAAAGCAAAAGACTCGGCAGACGATGCAACATCCCCACAATGAAAAGCAGGGGTGTCATTAGCACGTTAAGAGACAATACAATAAGTGTCAGGGGCACGAGACTGTTCAACTGCCTCCCAGCATACACATAAGGGAGATTACCAATAGACCCCTGGCTGTCTTCAAGCAGGCACTGGACAAGCACCTAAAGTCGGTACCTGACCAGCCGGGCTGTGGCTTGTACGTTGGATTGCGTGCAGCCAGCAGTAACAGCCTGGTTGATCAGGCTCTGATACACCAGGGGGCCTGGTCACAGACCGCGGGGGCGTTGACCCCCGGAACTCTCTCCAGGTAAACTCCAGGTATACTTCGACCCCCTTCTGGGATCCTCTTCAACTGAAGAGGATCCCAGAAGGTCGAAATATACAGATCATTTGTTCTCCTGAGTTTGTCTCCATGTGGGTTATTATCGAGTATTAACGAGTGTTCATTACATTTTGGTTATTCATATGCACATTTGTTTTCCTTAGCTTGTGGTCACCACCTTGAACTTTTAATACTGATTATACTCACAGTTCGGCCCTGGCAACACCAGCAGCCTGAGGCTTATGCCTCCCCTTTCTGTTTTTCTTTCTTTCCTTAGTCACTCACTAGCGACTAAGTATCACTGTTCCTTGGCCTGGTAGGCAATGCTCTCGCCTCACTCACTGAGTGTCAGTGATTTAATCCTCGGCTCGGTTGAAACATTAGGAGTTTTTCTTTACACCTGCTGTCTTTGTTCGCTTAGCAAGTAAGTAGGTACCTGGGTGTTAGTCACTTGCTGTTCATGTATTGTTCGTATCGGCTTGACAGAGCTCCTGGAAAGCGAAACGATTCCACAGTAAAATGTCACATTAGCTTCACTTGTGTCCTTATACCTAACATTACCTAACATAGTTTTGGCTTCTCTACATCTTTGGGTGAACCAAGGTCTTGTGTCGTGTGTGTGTGTGTGTGTGTGTGTGTGTGTGTGTGTGTGTGTGTGTGTGTGTGTGTGTGTGTGTGTGTGTGTGTGTGTGTGTGTGTGTGAGTGTGTGTGTGTACTCACCTAATTGTGGTTGCAGGGATCGAGACTCAGCTCCTGGCCCGCCTCTTCACTGATCACTACTAGGTCCTCCTTCTCTCTGCTTCCTGAGCTTTGTCATACCTCGTCTTAAAGCTATGCATGGTTCCTGCCTCCACTACATCACTTGCTAGGCTATTCCACGTCCTGACAACTCTATGACTGAACATATACTTTCTAACAATCCTGTGACTCGCCTGAGTCTTCAGCTTCCAATTGTGATCCCTTGTTTCTGTGTCCCCTTTCTGAAACATCCTGTCTCTGTCCACCTTATCTATTCCACGCAGTATTTTGTATGTCGTTATCATGTCTGCTCTGACCCTCCTGTCCTCCAGTGTCGTCAGTCCGATTTCCCTCAACCTTTCTTCGTAGGACATTCCCCTTAGCTCCGGAACTAGCCTTGTTGCAAACCTTTGTACTTTCTCTAATTTCTTGACGTGCTTGACCAGGTGTGGATTCCAAACTGGTGCTGCATACTCCAGTATGGGCCTGACGTACACAGTGTACAGTGTCTTGAACGATTCCTTACTAAGGTATCACAGGTTTGCCAGGCGCCCATATGCTGCAGCAATTATCTGGTTGATGTGTGCCTCCGGAGACGTGCTCGATGTTATGGTCATTCCAAGATCTTTCTCCTCGAGTGAAGTTTGCAGTCTTTGTCCACCTAGCCTATACTCTGTCTGCGGTCTTCTTTGCCCTTCCCCAATCTTCATGGCTTTGCATTTGGCAGGGTTGAATTCGAGAAGCCAGTTGCTTGGCCACGTGTCCAGCCTGTCCAGGTCTCTGTGTAGTCCTGCCTGATCCTCACCTGATTTAATCCTTCTCATTTACTTCACATCATCTGCGAACAGGGACACTTCAGAGTCTATCCCTTCCATCATGTCATTCACATATATCAAAAATAGCACTGGTCCTAGAACTGACCCCTGTGGGATCCCGCTCGTCACAGGCGCCCACTGTGATACCTCATCACGTACCATGACTCGTTGTTGCCTCCCTGTCAGGTATTCTCTGATCCATTGCAGTGCTCTTCCTGTTATACGTGCCTGATCCTCTAACTTCTGCACTAATCTCTTCTGTGTGTGTGTGTGTGTGTGTGTGTGTGTGTGTGTGTGTGTGTGTGTGTGTGTGTGTGTGTGTGTGTACTCACCTAATTGTGGTTGCGCCTCTTCACTGGTCGCTACTAGGTCCACTCTTTCCTTGTTCCATGAGCTTAATCATACCTCTTCTTAAAGTCATGTATGGATCCTGCCTACACTACATCACTCTCCAGACTCTTCCACTTCCTAACAACTCTACGATTCATCTGAGTCTTCAACTCCCAGTTGTGACCTCTTGTTGCTGTGTCCCTATCCACCTTGTCAGTTCCTCTCAGTATTTTATATGTTGTTATCACGTCCCGCTTATCCGTCCTGTCCTCCAATGTCGTCAGGTCTATGTGCGTGTGTGTATGTGCGTGTGTGTGTGTGTGTGTGTGTGTGTGTATGTGCGTGTGTGTGTGTGTGTGTGTGTGTGTATGTGCGTGTGTGTGTGTGTGTGTGTGTGTGTATGTGCATACAAACATACACGCACGTTTGCACAAATATCCCAAAAACACTCATAGTTTATCTCTTTCCAAACAAGTTAACAAACACGGCTTATTTTTTTTTCAAAGCCGCACACGCTGCATTACACAGCATTTTATCTGGAGTGTCCACTTTGTGGTGCAGTAAACACCGAAAAAGAAAGTAAACAAAAACATGCAATTTCTTTTAAACTTCAAGTTTGTGTTGAATGTTGATGTAAAGGATGGCTGTCAGTTTATTCTTATTTTTTATGCTATAGTAAATCATTCCTTCTGTAACAAACATATAGCAATCACTCCATCATGGTTATCAGAGAAGGTTGATATATATATATATATATATATATATATATATATATATATATATATATATATATATATATATATATATATATATATATATATATATATATATATATATATTATATATATATATTATATATATATATATATTATATATATATATATATTATATATATATATATATATATATTATATATATATATATAGGTAGTAGGTTGGTAGACAGCAACCACCCAGGGAAGTACTACCGTCCTGCCAGATGACTGTGAAACAAAAACCTGTAATTGTTTTGCATGATGGTAGGATTGCTGGTTTCTTTTTCTGTCTCATAAACACGCTAAGATAACAGGGATATCTTGCTACTCCTACTTACACTTTGGTCACACTTCACAGACACGCACATGCATATATATATATACATACATCTAGGCTTTTCTCCTTTTTCTAAATAGCTCTTGTTCTTTTTTATTTCTTCTATTGTCCATGGGGAAGTGGAAAAGAATCTTTCCTCCGTAAGCCATGCGTGTCGTATGAGGCGACTAAAATGCCGGGAGCAATGGGCTAGTAACCCCTTCTCCTGTATACAATTACTAAAAAAGAGAAGAAGAAAAACTTTATAAAACTGGGTTGCTTAAATGTGCGTGGATGTAGTGCGGATGACAAGAAACAGATGATTGCTGATGTTATGAATGAAAAGAAGTTGGATGTCCTGGCCCTAAGCGAAACAAAGCTGAAGGGGGTAGGAGAGTTTCAGTGGGGGGAAATAAATGGGATTAAATCTGGAGTATCTGAGAGAGTTAGAGCAAAGGAAGGGGTAGCAGTAATGTTAAATGATCAGTTATGGAAGGAGAAAAGAGAATATGAATGTGTAAATTCAAGAATTATGTGGATTAAAGTAAAGGTTGGATGTGAGAAGTGGGTCATAATAAGCGTGTATGCACCTGGAGAAGAGAGGAATGCAGAGGAGAGAGAGAGATTTTGGGAGATGTTAAGTGAATGTATAGGAGCCTTTGAACCAAGTGAGAGAGTAATTGTGGTAGGGGACTTGAATGCTAAAGTAGGAGAAACTTTTAGAGAGGGTGTGGTAGGTAAGTTTGGGGTGCCAGGTGTAAATGATAATGGGAGCCCTTTGATTGAACTTTGTATAGAAAGGGGTTTAGTTATAGGTAATACATATTTTAAGAAAAAGAGGATAAATAAGTATACACGATATGATGTAGGGCGAAATGACAGTAGTTTGTTGGATTATGTATTGGTAGATAAAAGACTGTTGAGTAGACTTCAGGATGTACATGTTTATAGAGGGGCCACAGATATATCAGATCACTTTCTAGTTGTAGCTACACTGAGAGTAAAAGGTAGATGGGATACAAGGAGAATAGAAGCATCAGGGAAGAGAGAGGTGAAGGTTTATAAACTAAAAGAGGAGGCAGTTAGGGTAAGATATAAACAGCTATTGGAGGATAGATGGGCTAATGAGAGCATAGGCAATGGGGTCGAAGAGGTATGGGGTAGGTTTAAAAATGTAGTGTTAGAGTGTTCAGCAGAAGTTTGTGGTTACAGGAAAGTGGGTGCAGGAGGGAAGAGGAGCGATTGGTGGAATGATGATGTAAAGAGAGTAGTAAGGGAGAAAAAGTTAGCATATGAGAAGTTTTTACAAAGTAGAAGTGATGCAAGGAGGGAAGAGTATATGGAGAAAAAGAGAGAAGTTAAGAGAGTGGTGAAGCAATGTAAAAAGAGAGCAAATGAGAGAGTGGGTGAGATGTTATCAACAAATTTTGTTGAAAATAAGAAAAAGTTTTGGAGTGAGATTAACAAGTTAAGAAAGCCTAGAGAACAAATGGATTTGTCAGTTAAAAATAGGAGAGGAGAGTTATTAAATGGAGAGTTAGAGGTATTGGGAAGATGGAAGGAATATTTTGAGGAATTGTTAAATGTTGATGAAGATAGGGAAGCTGTGATTTCGTGTATAGGGCAAGGAGGAATAACATCTTGTAGGAGTGAGGAAGAGCCAGTTGTGAGTGTGGGGGAAGTTCGTGAGGCAGTAGGTAAAATGAAAGGGGGTAAGGCAGCCGGGATTGATGGGATAAAGATAGAAATATTAAAAGCAGGTGGGGATATAGTTTTGGAGTGGTTGGTGCAATTATTTAATAAATGTATGGAAGAGGGTAAGGTACCTAGGGATTGGCAGAGAGCATGCATAGTTCCTTTGTATAAAGGCAAAGGGGATAAAAGAGAGTGCAAAAATTATAGGGGGATAAGTCTGTTGAGTGTACCTGGTAAAGTGTATGGTAGAGTTATAATTGAAAGAATTAAGAGTAAGACGGAGAATAGGATAGCAGATGAACAAGGAGGCTTTAGGAAAGGTAGGGGGTGTGTGGACCAGGTGTTTACAGTGAAACATATAAGTGAACAGTATTTAGATAAGGCTAAAGAGGTCTTTGTGGCATTTATGGATTTGGAAAAGGCGTATGACAGGGTGGATAGGGGGGCAATGTGGCAGATGTTGCAAGTGTATGGTGTAGGAGGTAGGTTACTGAAAGCAGTGAAGAGTTTTTACGAGGATAGTGAGGCTCAAGTTAGAGTATGTAGGAAAGAGGGAAATTTTTTCCCAGTAAAAGTAGGCCTTAGACAAGGATGTGTGATGTCACCGTGGTTGTTTAATATATTTATAGATGGGGTTGTAAGAGAAGTAAATGCGAGGGTCTTGGCAAGAGGCGTGGAGTTAAAAGATAAAGAATCACACACAAAGTGGGAGTTGTCACAGCTGCTCTTTGCTGATGACACTGTGCTCTTGGGAGATTCTGAAGAGAAGTTGCAGAGATTGGTGGATGAATTTGGTAGGGTGTGCAAAAGAAGAAAATTAAAGGTGAATACAGGAAAGAGTAAGGTTATGAGGATAACAAAAAGATTAGGTGATGAAAGATTGAATATCAGATTGGAGGGAGAGAGTATGGAGGAGGTGAACGTATTCAGATATTTGGGAGTGGACGTGTCAGCGGATGGGTATATGAAAGATGAGGTGAATCATAGAATTGATGAGGGAAAAAGAGTGAGTGGTGCACTTAGGAGTCTGTGGAGACAAAGAATTTTGTCCTTGGAGGCAAAGAGGGGAATGTATGAGAGTATAGTTTTACCAACGCTCTTATATGGGTGTGAAGCGTGGGTGATGAATGTTGCAGCGAGGAGAAGGCTGGAGGCAGTGGAGATGTCATGTCTGAGGGCAATGTGTGGTGTGAATATAATGCAGAGAATTCGTAGTTTGGAAGTTAGGAGGAGGTGCGGGATTACCAAAACTGTTGTCCAGAGGGCTGAGGAAGGGTTGTTGAGGTGGTTCGGACATGTAGAGAGAATGGAGCGAAACAGAATGACTTCAAGAGTGTATCAGTCTGTAGTGGAAGGAAGGCGGGGTAGGGGTCGGCCTAGGAAGGGTTGGAGGGAGGGGGTAAAGGAGGTTTTGTGTGCGAGGGGCTTGGACTTCCAGCAGGCATGCGTGAGCGTGTTTGATAGGAGTGAATGGAGACAAATGGTTTTTAATACTTGACGTGCTGTTGGAGTGTGAGCAAAGTAACATTTATGAAGGGATTCAGGGAAACCGGCAGGCCGGACTTGAGTCCTGGAGATGGGAAGTACAGTGCCTGCACTCTGAAGGAGGGGTGTTAATGTTGCAGTTTAAAAACTGTAGTGTAAAGCACCCTTCTGGCAAGACAGTGATGGAGTGAATGATGGTGAAAGTTTTTCTTTTTCGGGCCACCCTGCCTTGGTGGGAATCGGCCGGTGTGATAATAAAAAAAAAAAAAATATATATATATATATATATATATATATAAATATGAATACATATATATATATATATATATATATATATATATGAATACATATATATATATATCAATCACTCCATCATGGTTATCAGAGAAGGTGTTAATGTTGCAGTTTAAAAACTGTAGTGTAAAGCACCCTTCTGGCAAGACAGTGATGGAGTGAATGATGGTGAAAGTTTTTCTTTTTCGGGCCACCCTGCCTTGGTGGGAATCGGCCGGTGTGATAATAAAAAATAAAAAATAAAATATATATATATATATATATATATATATATATATATATATATATATATATATATATATATATATATATATATATATATTTAACTTTACCATTATTTAATTTAGTCTCTATATATTTTCTTCTTTATTTTAGTTTTATTTTAGCTTTATATAACAATCTTAGTTCATATATTCACAATTGTTAAAATAATCAAGGTGCTATTCTCAGGTGCTAAAGTGTAATAAGTTCACTATTTTGCCATTATATTCCCTAGATCATTTATTTGATTACCACTTTATTTGTTCACCACAATTTTTTTTTTAGTCCTTTTTATATTGTCTCCTTTATTTTAGCTTTAAAGAATTACCTTAGATCATTTTTTTACATTTGTTAAAATAACTCAGGTGCTATTTTATAGCTTTAGAATATTTACTTTGTCTTATACTTAATTCTAACTATAGATTCACTATAAATCTTATGATAACAAGCACTGATCCTGATACCAACCTCTTACTGAATGACTTAAATGAATCAAACAGTAACTGTAATTACTACACAGCAGAACAATCAAACGCACTTCTCAGAGCCAACAACAACATAACTCTCTTTAACTACAATATCAGATCTTTAAGTAAACATTACGATGACCTCATAGCATTACTAAATTCCCTGCATTCCAGTATATCCATCATTACTCTCACCGAAACCTGGCTAAAGCCTGATACTACAGATGTCTATGCCATTCCTGGTTACACAGCTGTACACAACTGTAGGCCAGATCAACAAGGGGGTGGCACAGCTATATACTACTCAGACCAACTAGAATGTATCACTAATACTTGCACAAGGGATGAACATGGGGAATATATAATAGCTAAATTCAAATCAAAATACCTACTAAAACCTCTCACAGTGATAAACATCTACAGAGTTCCAGTCAAACATTAGCCATTTTAGTGAAAACCTAGGAAGTATGATAACTGATGCACGCATGAACAAAGATCACCTACTACTCTCAGGTGACTTCAATATAAATCTCCTGCAAGACCAGGACCCACACGTTACTGAATTCACAAACACTGTGAGTAACTGCATGTTGCTACCAACAGTAACAAAACCTACAAGAGTTACAGAGACTAGTGTTTCCCTACTTGACCACATCTGGACCAACACCATATCCCCCTTAAAATCAGGCATAATCACAGATAATACCACAGATCACTACCCTACCTTCCTCATAATAAATCTTGGCAAATTACCCCAAGTCACAGCAGCAGTGACAAACATTGACTGGTACACTGAGCTAGAAATCTATACAGATATTGACGAATGTATTAATAATTTTCTAAAAAAGACCCAATACCTCTATAACAAGCACTGCCCCCCAAAAAACTAAACAGATGACAGCTAAGAGACTGAACAGTCCCTGGCTAACACCCAGCATCCTCAAATCCATAAATACAAAAGACCTATACGAAAAACAGTACAGAATGGGTCACATAACCACAGACCAAACAAAACGTTACTCGTCAATCCTAACCAGCCTGATAAGAAGGGCTAAAAAACTGTATTATGAGAACAGATAATCCAACTTACGAGGTGATATAAAAAAGACTTGGAAAACCCTATCAGAAATTCTAGGAACAAAAAAGATATCCCGAAATAGCGAAATTGAATTAACAAAACCAGATGAACCCCAACTCCCACCAACTGAAACAGCAGACTCAATAATTTCTTCTCCACTATAGGAAAAAACCTTGCCAATAAAATCCCAAGCTCAGATACCCCACCCAATGACTACCTCACTGGCAACTACCCGAACACACTGTTCCTAGCTCCGACTAGCCCTACTGAAGTCTTCCTTATTCCCAACACACTAAAAAACAAGACAGGAGATTTAAATACCTTAAGATAAGATAAGATTTCGTTCGGATTTTTAACCTCGGAGGGTTAGCCACCCAGGATAACCCAAGAAAGTCAGTGCGTCATCGAGGACTGTCTAACTTATTTCCATTGGGGTCCTTAATCTTGTCCCCCAGGATGCGACCCACACCAGTCGACTAACACCCAGGTACCTATTTGCTGCTAGGTGAACAGGACAACAGGTGTAAGGAAACGTGTCGAAATGTTTCCACCCGCCGGGAATCGAACCCGGGCCCTCCGTGTGTGAAGCGGGAGCTTTAGCCACCAGGCCACCGGGCCACCCTTTATATACAAAAATGAGCCACAAGTACTATCACCAATCATTGCAACACTCTTTAACAAATCCATAGAATCCTCTACCTTCCCTACAGTTCTCAAAATAGCGAGGGTCACCCCGATCCATAAAGGAGGAGACCAAACAGACTTGAATAACTATAGGCCAATATCCAACTTACACTCTCTCTCTAAAATCTTCGAAAAATTAATTCATAAGCGAATCTTTTCCTACCTCATCTCCCACAACAAACTCAACCCCTGTCAGTTTGGGTTCAGGCCTAATAAAAATACTAATGATGTTATTATACACATGCTAGAACACATATACACTGCAATAGAGAAAAATGAAGTTCCACTGGGGATCTTCATTGACTTACGTAAAGCTTTTGATACAGTTGACCATGACTTGCTCCATATAAAATTGTCACACTATGGTATAAGAGGGCACTCCCTCAACTACCTCAAGTCTTACCTCAGCAACAGAAGCCAATATGTGTACACAAACGGGGCAAACTCTTTCGCACAGCCAATTACAGTTGGTGTCCCACAGGGAAGTGTCCTTGGCCCTCTTGTCTTTCTCATATACATAAATGACCTACCAAATGCATCGCAACTACTCAAACCCACAATATTTGCAGATGACACTACATACGTCTTCTCTCACCCGAGCCCAGTCACGCTAGCCAGTACTGTAAATACCGAATTACAGAAAATATCTACCTGGATGAGTACTAACAAACTTACTCTAAACATTGACAAAACCTACTTCATTCAGTTTGGTAACAGAGCTACAGACGTCCCTCTTAATATAATAATAAACAGATCACTTATCACAAAACTCACAGAGGGAAAATTCTTAGGAATCCACCTTGATAATAGACTCAAATTTCAAACACATATACAACAAATTTCCAAAAAAATTTCCGAGACCGTAGGCATACTATCGAAGATACGATACTATGTTCCACAGTCAGCCCTCCTGGCCCTATATCACTCACTTATTTACCCCTATCTCACCTATGGAATTTGTGTATGGGGCTCAACAACAATAAACCATCTCAGACCATTAATTACCCAACAAAAGGCTGCAGTCAGAATGATAACAAATTCCCACTACAGGCAGCACACTCCACCAATATTCAAAACACTAAACCTACTCACCACACAAAACATCCATACTTATTACTGCACCTATTACATACACAGAACACTTAACTCTGATATAAACCCTCCCATCAAACGTCCTCTTACCAACCTCAACAGAACACACGACCATAACACAAGGCACAGATCACTCTTTGATGTTCCTCGTGTCCATCTCACACTATGCAAAAACTCAATGCACATAAAAGGCCCTAAAATCTGGAATTCATTACCCGTGAATATAAAAGAAACACTACCTGTTTATAAATTCAAGACTCTCCTCAAAAATCACTTACTCACCCACAACTAAATAAATACTTAATAATTGTATCTCATAAATTGTATCTCATAAATGTTTCTCATTATTGTATCTCATAAATGTTTAATCTGTGACCCAATCAAACTTTGTTATTTTTTAAATACATTACCTACCAGAATACTCCATACTACTGAATGCTCAGCAACACAGTAAATGACCATATGACCTGTCTTTGTAATGCTCATTTGTGCTAAATTGTTATCTGTTTACAATAATGTTTTTACCACTAAATATATCATTGCTTAGTTAATCTTAAGTTAATTTTAAGCCTGCCCATAATGCTCTGCATACAAGGGGCTTTGGCATGCTGCATTTTAATAACTGTATTCCTTTGTACTTCTCTGTATCATGTTCAAATAAATAAATCAATAAATCAATATGTATATATATATATATATATATATATATATATATATATATATATATATATATATATATATATATATATATATCGGTATTGCCCTTCGACTTGCCGCCCCTATTCTCGCCGAACACAGGTGTATTTGTGGCAGTGAAGCAGCAGACCGATTCGGATACCATGGTCTTGTGTGCCGTAAATCCGAGGGAAAGATTGCAAGACATGAGGAGGTTAATAACATTATCAAGAGGAGCCTCACAACAGCTGGATGCCCAGCAGTAAGGGAGCCACCCCAAATATGCAGATCTGATGGCAGCCAGAAGCGTCCAGATGGTATCACCCTTCAAGCCTGGACAGACGGGAAGCAGGTGGTGTGGGACTATACATGTGCATCTACCTTGGCTGATACCTATCTCCAATACACCAGGGAGGAAGGAGTCCCAAAAGTCTAGAAAATATGGAGAACTTGCCCATCATTATATGTTTGTTCCCGTAGGCTCAGAGACCCTTGGCTCATGGGAAAAGAGTGCATCTAAATTTCTTAAAGAGCTGGAAAAAAGACTCATCAGGGTAACTAGGGATCCCAGGGCAGCTAGTTTTCTGTTCCAGCGGCTCAGTGCGGCTGTTCAAAGGGGTAATGCCTGCTGTATTTTGGGCACACGCCCCAGCTCTGAGGAGTTGGATGAGATTTTCGCCTTATAATCGGTGATACACACGTAACAACATGTACCTTATATGCCACCTTTATATCAACAATGTATCTCTTAAATCTTCTGTACCATATTATGTAATAAAATATTCCTATTGGTAAAAAGAAAATATATGATAAGATGGGGTGGTAGGGGAAGTGGAATATTCAAACGGCTTCAGGAAGAAATCCAAATATTCTTCCTTGAAGCCTTTTTATCCACTTCTCCGAGGCTATCAGTCCCACAATTTACACCAGAGGTGGACCCCATTATATATATATATATATATATATATATATATATATATATATATATATATATATATATATATATACATATATATATGTGTGTGTATGTCGTGCCGAATATGTAAAACTGGTCAATTAGCAAGAACTCATTTAAAATTAAGTCCTTTCTAAAATTTTCTCTTATACGTTTAAAGATATATTTTTTTCATTAATGTTGATGTAAAAATTTATAATTTTGCACCAAAAGGAACTTAGAAAACTTACCTAACCTTATTATAACAAGAACAATTTATTTTAGCCTAACCCAACTAAATATATTTTGCATTTCTTTACAGTAATTTAATACTAAACAAACACAGTGAAATATATTTTTTTCGTTAGGTTCAGAATGATTTTGGCGAAATTATTGCATGCACAAATTTTCACTTGTCCTATATGGCAAGATGAGCGTTGCTATTTAAGCCAAGATCGCAAGTTCTGCCTATCCGGCACGACATATATATATATATATATATATATATATATATATATATATATATATATATATATATATATATATATATATATATATATATATATATATATATATATGTATATATATATGTATATATATATATATATATATATATGTATATATATATATATATATATATATATATATATATATATATATATATAATATAGGGAGGTACCACCTCTAGAACTGTCATGGGGACCCTCATCCTCAGAGAAAAGAATAAACTTGCTTCAGGGAAAACTCAAGATTCTCCCTGAAGCTGTTTGAGAATTTTCTCCTACCACCCCCTATATTATGTATATATATTTTATTTAAAGACAAAATACATTGACGAAACATTCACAAAAATATGATACAAAGTAAAACAACATAGGTAACTCAGAGCTACATCTCGAATACTTCGTCCAGCTCCCCTGCGGTGGGCCGCGTGCCCAGAATGCTGCAGGCATTTCCTCTCTGGATCGCAACACTGAGTCTCTGAAAGAGGAAGCTGGTCGCCCTGTGGTCCTTTGTTTCTATGATGAGCTTTTCACCCAGCTCTTTGAGGAACTTTAGAGCACACTTGCCCCATGCTCCAAGGGTCTCCGACCCTATTGGAATGAAGTTATAGCAAGGGGGAAGGTCTTCATATTTTCGGATCTTCTGGGTCTCCCTGTGGCTGGCAGCTCCACCCCCTTCCACTACAGAGTATGGCAAGTAGGTGTCTGCCAATGTGGCAGCACAGGTGTAGTCCCAGGCAATCTGCTTTCCATCCTTCCAGGGTAGCATAGTGGCTCCATCAGGACGCTTTTGACTTCCATCAGACCTCTGTACTTGGGGTTCCCGTTGAGCTGGGCAACGGGCTGTGGCGAGGCTTCTCTTTATTATGTCATTGATCTCCTCATGTCTGGCATACTTCCCTTCTGCTGTGTGACACACGAGACCATGGAGTCCGAATTGATCAGCTGTCGCCCTGCCGCAAATACACCTATGTTCGGTGAGGATGGGGGCGGCTAGGCGAAGAGCAACACCAATCCGAATGGCCTGTGGGTCGAGACGGGTGCCCAGGGAGGAATTGGGAACAGCTAACAGGAAATCTCCTGAGTGTGGTGCCTTCACTGCCAGGAGACGAGCTTTGTTCTTTCCTGAAGCATTGGAGAGCATTGTGTTGGCGATTTTTTCCATGATCGGTTTGTCCCAGTGGGACTGTTTGTGCTGTTTGGGAGGAGCTGGTCTACTGGAGGAGTCTGTAAGGGTGTCCCACCGAATTGCTGCTTCAGTAAACCTGGGGTCTTGAGCTCCTACCAAGTCTCTCAAGCGTTCGGGCACTATCTTCTTGACTAATGCACTGGAAGCCAAACACGAAGACAGAAAAGCAGGTAAAGCAACATGTGTTGCTTTACGCACCCCTATACCTCCCAGTCGCACTGGGAGGGTTGCCTGATCCCATTGCTCATCCTCTAGTGACAGGTTCAGTGCCTTCTTAAAAGTTGATCTCAGGTGTGCGTCATATTCATCGAGTGTTGGGTTGTCAAAAGAGGGTGCACACCTCAAGAAGTAAGTGAGTCTTGGCATAGTAAGACACCTTGTGAGGAGATACAGAGCATCATGGGCATCAAGATCGCTTATTCTCTCCTCCATTCTCATAAGGTCATTCAATTTGTCCCTGAGGACAGTATCGATGGCCTGGTGACCCAGCGGTGCCCCCAAGAGGGTACTGTTGGACGGAGTTGTAGTTGAGATTTCCGGGAGGATTCTTCGCACAGCATTGATTATTTCCTGGTTCGCTGTGATGATTTCACACTTAGAGGGATTGAGGATGAGTCCCAAGCCTTCTCCCTGTGTTTTCACCAGTTGTAGGTCCCCCACGAGGGACTCTTCAGTACCTGCCAGAGTGCCGTCATCCAGGTACCATATATTGAGCTCACTGCGTAGGCTGGAAGTTAGTTCTCTTACTGCCAAGCAGAAGAGAAGTGGAGCAAGTGGGTCACCCTGCTGAACACCCTCTGATGATTGAATTTCATGTTCTCCAAACAAAAGAATTGAGGGTTTGCTGTAGCCGGCTGAAATGAAGGGAAAGAGACTGGGGAACCGAACCCGAACAGCTGGCAAAACAGCATCTCTCCTCACCATATTAAAGGCATTTCTAAAATCAAGTTTGACTATGGCCTTGTCTTCTGGTAGGTCCCTGATGTAGGCCCTTGCCGCATGAGCTGCAGCTTCACTGCCTTGAGAGACCCCAAAGCCCAGTTGGTGTGGCTGGAGTAAAGTGGCAGCTTCTAGGCGAATGTTTCTCACTGCTGCTTTGGCAACGAGACGGCGAAGAGTGTTTCCAACTGCAATGGGTCTGATTCCCCCATCCCTCTTCTTCAAAGCACATAGTGAGGCTCCAAAAAAGAAAGGTTTAATTTCTTCTGGGATTCGCCCAGCCAGGCAATTGTTGACGAAAGTTGTTAACTCGGTGAGAAGAATTGATGCAGATTCACCGAGTACTGGATTTACCATCTCTTTGAGGTGCTGAGGTCGAATTCCAGTGTAACCTCCTGCAGATCCTGCTGGAAATGACACGATCGCCTTATAGACTTCCGATTCTGGCAAAATTAATTGTTCAGTGATAGGGTCTTCCTCAGGGTTGTCGTTGATGGCTGTGGTGTCCCTGGTTGGGTGCTTGTCTCTTAGTGCTTGGGCCGTGGTCTCATCCTTGGGGGCTACAGTGTCGTCACTTGTAATTATTCTTATTGCTCCCACTGTGTTACCTTCCTCAATTTTTTTGCTAACCTGTGCGCAAATTTTCTCGTTCTCAGTAGGACTTTTCTTGGGTCTGCCTCTTTGATTCCTGCGATGATGGGGAAGAGGGACACAGTTATCCGTTCTTGGGTAGTTGCGCACTGCCTTGATAACTGACGTGGTTAGCAGTTTGCCTCGTCTTTCAGGAACTGCAAGACAGACATTGCCGAACAAGAGAAGGTTGCGCCATGCTTGGATGGTGCCTCGGGCTTCTAAGTTGGTGGAACCTCCATTCACCCGCTTAAGAAGGTCTGTGAATTTCCCTGCTGCATATGGGCGAGCTGCTTTAGGGATGTGGGATAGTGTACTGCTAGCAGTGGATTTGAATGCCAACAGAAGGTTATCGCAAGTGACGAGGTTGCCATTGGAATTGTCATCTGCCTGTGGAGGCTGTGGGCTGCTCTCTGCTGGGGGCATATGTGATCCCGCACACCTATTGTGTGCACGAATACGGCCGTCCCTGTTGCGTGCTCGAAACTCTCCACACACCTGACATGTGCCTCTTCTTTCATTGTTGGGTGCATTGTTTCCCTGGCTTTGTGGCTGGCTGGCTTCATCGTCTGCCATACCTCACACTGTGTGATAAGCCCAAGCTGAAGGGAAAATGACGCATGGCACATTCCGCATGTGGTTCATGGTGGTGGTGGGGGGGGAGGAGAGGGGTGTCCAGTCCTTGTGGTGGCCGGTGGAAGATGTGTGCTGAGGCGGAGTAGGGCACTCACTCCCTCACAGGACAAGTCACTATACACCACGATGCTCAGCGCACATGTTACTATACACCACTATGCTCAGTGCACTGCCCCCACTATCAACGACACACCGCTATACACTTCACATGCTATGTGCCTACCATGCACATACTATGCACTGTACACTATAGACTATATACACTATACACATGGTGAACAAACACTCCATTGTTGTAACACGAGCACATTGTGTATGTGCGCCTGTTTGGGGAAGGGGGAGGACAGTTTTACCCCTCAACCTCTGCCTCCTCCTCCTCCATTAGGCCTCCCCTCACCGACCTCTCCTACCCATGGTGACCGTTATGTTCCCTCACTGAATTCACATACACAAAACTTTTCTTGATTCTGACGGAATAGACGAAATGCGGAGTCTTCTGGCCCTTTCCAACACGACCAGCAGATATTCACACACCAGTCTGTTGATGATAATCCTGGTAGGTGTTCTTGATTGGACGATATTGTGCCAAAATCACAGAGCGAGATGCCCACAGCCTCTCTCTGGCAGAGGTGCCAGATATGTTTATATATATATATATATATATATATATATATATATATATATATATATATATATATATATATATATATATATATATATATATATATATATGCCAAACAACCACTGTGAAAGAATAGTGAAATTCCAAGCGCTTTCGTGACTTCTCACATAATCAAGGAACTATAAAAACAATATATCAAACCAAGGCATATAAAGGGGAGTTGAATGATAGCTTTAAGGCCCTTTCCAACACGACCAGCAGATATTCACACACCAGTCTGTTGATGATAATCCTGGTAGGTGTTCTTGATTGGACGATATTGTGCCAAAATCACAGAGCGAGATGCCCACAGCCTCTCTCTGGCAGAGGTGCCAGATATGTATATATATATATATATATATATATATATATATATATATATATATATATATATATATATATATATATATATATATATATATATATAGATATATGCCAAACAACCACTGTGAAAGAATAGTGAAATTCCAAGCGCTTTCGTGACTTCTCACATAATCAAGGAACTATAAAAACAATATATCAAACCAAGGCATATAAAGGGGAGTTGAATGATAGCTGTAGGCCTTCCATGTTGGAATCAAAACCATCATCAGGAGCTTGCAGTTGTGTAGAAATGACTAGGAGGTCCCAGCAGATTCATTCGGTTGAACATTCTTGCTAAAAATAAGGTAGGGAAGCAGGAAATGCTTAGTGCCCCAGGTATAACAGTGCCAAGTGCCAGCAAGATTGAGTATTAAAGGAATAGTAGATAGCCCACAAGCACTGGTACTGGAGTGATTACCTTGGGAACTTAACATTAGTAACGTGGCAATTCTAAAACAATTCTAGACTTCGGGATGATATAAAAGACTTTACATTCTGAATATAGATGTATCTGGCATTTATCTTAGGACTTTTAAATGAAAATTAAGAAAATGGGTCTACAGCAGACTCCCTTAAAACTGAAGGTAGACATCTATAGTTTATCCAGGGACAGACAGTCATAGTTTATCTATCCTACCAGACTCTTTAGGCAGACTCTGGTCTAACCCAGGATGGAAGGAAAACAGACCATAATTCCTGGGAGCGGAACTATGCATCCAGTTTTAAGTTATGCAAAATAGCCTCAATTACAAATGAAATGAGCTTGAAAAATTCACAACCACCATTGTATAATGAATGTAATTCATATTTTATAATTTACAATTCTAAATTATTTCTTTCCAGCCAAGAAGTACATGGAACTAGGATTGTGGCTTCTAACCAACTAGAAGGTTTGTTGCAAACTCGTGTGTGGTTGAATAACGTATTTGATTCTTGAGCTGTTCTTATTAAATATTGATGTGTTATTTTAACATCTAGAGGTTTGTCAGTCTGTCCCACATAAGATAAGTTGCAGCCATTGTACCCAATCCTAGGGAATTCTTCATCAAACACTCTTAACATTCAACGAATTCCTAAAAACAATTTTTATACTGAACCTCTTTAGGGCATTCAGCAGGACCGACAAATTCTTGTTGTATGGCAGGACAAACACATTCTTGCTCTGAGGAGTTATTTCAGGTTCAGTCACATGATAAATTTTCCTAGCTACCAGCAAAGCAGTGTCTATAAACTCCTTATGGTAACAGTTTTGAATGCAAGAGCATTTGCCAATTAATTTTACCCATCTCTGGCAAAGTTAGAGACAGTCGCTTTAAATTCCAGAGTTACTACGAGCAGGGTAGTAAATCAACTCTATTTAAGTGGTATTTTATTGTCCACAGTAATGGATTCTGTACAGAATTTACAGTCACATTTAGTGTCAAATGTAGAAACACCTGAAAGCAATTGTGGTGTTTCGTTCTCGTGAATTGTACCAGCTGATGATTTAATCTTCAGTTGTAACTGTATTTTCTGGTGGGTAGTTCTTTCAGTAAACAATATGAAATTCAGTGGATGGTCTTCTGCAGCGTTTGTTGAAGTCTGTCATCATGCTTGATGCTCACCAACACTAGAGTCCTGTGGACCTTATCTCCGACATTTACAAAAACCAGTCGAAGCCAGCTTCTCCCTGCACTTCCATTATCCGAAATAAAAAAAAAACAGTGAAAATAAGCACGCTATACACAATACTTTAATGCAAAAATTCATTAGTAATACATGTGGAACACTTATAATATACATTACATGTATATTAGTATGCCATTATTTTCACTGGATTTTTAGAGATTTTCACTGCATTTCTGTCACGTCTGAACGCAAAAATAGGAAGAAAATAAAAAGTATTAGCCATGATGACCGCCATCTTGAATTCCTGCTGTAGCAGAAGGTGAATTTTCTGGGAATTTTAACGTTCTTTATGTAATACTCCCATACATCTTTTTCCTAACGTTTCAGCTGCATAACAAGTTGTCAGGGTTTTAATAAGTACATTTTCATTTTTTCTCTGTTTCAAGATCTATTTATGCCACTGGCTGTATTTACACCTTTTTTGGATTTAGTGTAACTAACGAATCAAATTTGATATAGGTGATTTTTTTGTAGTTTTTTTTCGTCTTATATCTTAGCTTTCCTTCAGCTTTTCCCAGCATCTCTCTCTCTTTCTCTCTCCTCTCAACTCTTCCTGCCATTTGCTAAATTTAAATTGATTTCCCACGAAACCTTCACTACCACTTGACTTTTTAGTCCCATTATTCAATTTCCCTTTGTTCTATTCAAGGAAATATATCCCTTCCCCCTTTCGTAGAAAATAGGAAAGAAAAATAAAAGAGAACGATTTTATAGATGGACCAACACCAGTGTTGTTACTAATGGCTCGCGGGTTTCAAGAAGAACAGTTGGGAACTGTGTTGCGGGGAGAGCGTACCACCATCTGTGTAGGTGTAAGGAGGGTGTACCACCATCTGTATAGTGCAAGAAGAGTGTACCACCATCTGTGTAGATGTAAGGAGGGTGTACCACCATCTGTACAGTGCAAAGAGAGTGTACCACCATCTGTGTAGGTGTAAGGAGGGTGTACCTCCATCTGTGTAGTGCAGAGAGAGTGTACCACTATCTGTGTAGTGCAGGGAGAGGGTATCACCATCTGTGTAGTGCAGAGAGATTGTATCACCATCTGTGTAGTGCAGGGAGAGGGTATCACCATCTGTGTAGTGCAGGGAGAGTGTACCATCATCTGTGTATAACAGGGAGAGTGTACCACCTACGTAGTGTAGATGAAGTGTACCCGCGTCTGCATGGTGCAGAGATAAACTAGAAATAAAAGATTATTCTCATAATTTTTAATGGATATTACTCAAAAGTTAGATTTATAAACTGTTCACAAAATTAGCAACTGAAGCAACGCAGATGGTAGGGGACTTTCTGTTGGCTGTTCCCAATTCCAGCCTTGGCACACGCCCCGACACGCAGGCCATCCGCATTGGTGTTGCCCTTCGACTTGCCGCCCCCTATTCTCGCCGAACACAGGTGTATTTGTGGCAGTGAAGCAGCAGACCGATTCGGATACCATGGTCTTGTGTGCCGTAAATCCGAGGGAAAGATTGCAAGACATGAGGAGGTTAATAACATTATCAAGAGGAGCCTCACGACAGCCGGATGCCCAGCAGTAAGGGAGCCACCCCAACTATGCAGATCTGAAGGCAGCCAGAAGCGTCCAGATGGTATCACCCTTCAAGCCTGGACAGACGGGAAGCAGGTGGTGTAGGACTACACATGTGCATCTACCTTGGCTGATAACTCTCTCCAATACACCAGGGAGGAAGGAGGGGCCGCTGCCAGCTTCAGGGAGTCCCAAAAGTCTAGAAAATATGGAGAACTTGCCCATCATTATATGTTTGTTTCCATAGGCTCAGAGACCCTTGGCTCATGGGAAAAGAGTGCATCTAAGTTCCTTAAGGAGCTGGGAAAAAGACTCATCAGGGTAACTAAGGATCCCAGGCCAGCTAGTTTTCTGTTTAAGCGACTCAGTGCTGCTGTTCAGAGGGGTAATGCCTGCTGTATTTTGGGCACGCGCCCCAGCTCTGAGGAGCTGGATGAGATTTTCGCATTATAATCAGTGACAAACACGTAACAATATGTACTAGACATTATCTCTCACACTTCATATACTGTATGTGCCATCTTTGAATCAGCAAAGTATCTCTTAAATCTTCTGTACCATATTATGAAATAAAATATACCTATTGGTGAAAAAGAATAACAAGATGGGGTGGTAGGGGAAGCGGGATATTCACACGGCTTCAGGAAGAAACCCAAATATTCTTGGGACCCCATAACCTTCTCCGAGGCTATGGGTCCCACAATTTACACCAGAGATGTACCCCATCACACACTATATATATATATATATATATATATATATATATATATATATATATATATATATATATATATATATATATATATACATATATATATATATATATATATATATATATATATATATATATATATATATATATATATATATATATATATATATACATATATATATATATATATATATATATATATATATATATATATATATATATATATATATATATATATATTATATATATATATATATATATATATATATATATATATATATATATATATATATATATATATATATATATATATATATATATGTCGTGCCGAATATGTAAAACTAGTCAATTAGCAAGAACTCATTTAAAATTAAGTTCTTTCTGAAATTTTCTCTTATACGTTTAAAGATATATTTTTTCATTAATGTTAATGTAAAAATTTTTAATTTTGCACCAAAAGAATCTTAGAAAACTTACCTAACCTTATTATAAAAAGAACAATTTATTTTAGCCTAACCCAACTAAATATATTTTAGATTTGTTTACAATAATTTAATACTAAACAAACACAATCAAATATATTTTTTCCGTTAGGTTCAGAATGATTTTGGTGAAATTATTACATACAAGAATTTTCACTTGTCCTATATGATAAGATGAGCGTTGCTATTTAAGCCAAGATCGCAAGTTCTGCCTATTCGGCACGACATATATATATATATATATATATATATATATATATATATATATATATATATATATATATATATATATATATATATATATATATATATATATATATATATATATATCCTTGATAATGTGAGTAGTCACGAAAGCGCTTCGAATTTCTATATTCTTTCACAGTATTTGTTTTGCATATATATATATATATATATATATATATATATATATATATATATATATATATATATATATATATATATATATATATATATATATATATATATATGTATATATATATATATATATATATGTATATATATATATATATATATATATATATATATATATATATATATATATATATATATATATATATATATATATATATATATATATATGCTGGATGAGATTTTCGCCTTATAATTGGTGATACACACGTAACAACATGTACCTTATATGCCACCTTTATATCAACAATGTATCTCTTAAATCTTCTGTAACATATTATGTAATAAAATATTCCTATTGGTAAAAATATATATATATTAAAAGATGGGGTGGTAGGGGAAGTGGAATATTCAAACGGCTTCAGGAAGAAATCCAAATATTCTTCCTTGAAGCCTTTTTATCCACTTCTCCGAGGCTATCAGTCCCACAATTTACACCAGAGGTGGACCCCTGTTATATATATACATACATATATATATATATATATATATATATATATATATATATATATATATATATATATATATATATATATATATCTATCTATATATATATATATATATATATATATATATATATATATATATATATATATATATATATATATATATATATATATATATATATATATATATATATATATATATATATATATATATATATATATATATATAGCAAATACAGTACATAGCAATTTGTGACATAAACAACATACAAAATCCAAAGCCTCCCACAATTAAGATTTCTATTAAACGTGAGAATGATTTAACAACGCCAACAAGAGGCTTCCTCACTCCAATACAGACATGATTGGTGGAAAATGAGGAGAAGTTTGAGATAAGGAGTCCCTCAGCTTTGAGTCGATCACTCTTGAGAAACTGCAGCATATTCGTAGCTTATATACTGTAAACAAGTAAGTTGAAGCAGTTGGGGGCGGCGTCACCAGTGGTAACCACGAAATAAGACCAACCTTCCTGATGTGGTACTTGGCCAATGAATTCTGACACAGGATAATCTGCAGTAATATGTAAATTCTTGTTCAAGGTCATGAGCACCAAACATCTGAACTCTATAAAATTAATGAAATTATTATCAGGGCCAGAGACAAGAGCAAAGAGTACCGGAAAATGACATATAATCAGGACAGAGCAAAAAAATCTGTGCATCGGCATGAAGAAAGGGAAAAATTCAGCAATATTTCTCACATTAGTGACCTGAATGAGACACAGCTGGGCGTACAACATACGAATGAACCACAGAGGCATTAGAAAGCACTTACACTCTGTGTGGATGTGAGGAAATTTACGAGGCAGTATGAGAGGCGTGGAAGCCTACTCCATATATGAGTTGAAGAGTAAATCTGAGGTGTACTAAGACATGATCCTTGAAGCCTGAGATCAACACTCTAGACGGAATTAAATATTTACAGAAGTTGAGTGAAGGAACAGATGCAGTGAAAGAAATTATCAAATTACTCTGAGAAATATAACGCGTGTAAAGTTGGAATGGAATATAATCATGAGAAACATGTCATGGGTGAGAAAAATATGTTAATTTCTCTCATTTACAAAAGTGTTAAGGTTTTTTAAGGTTAATTACGTCTCTCGTGAAATTCAGTTGGCAGAAAATATCCAGTAAACTAATGAATTTCCTCTGGTCAGTCATGCAGTTTAACAACAATGTGTATACGTGAAAACCATTGTTTTATCTGAGTTGCCATTAATTTTTTTTACTATACTGGGATACGTATCACCATGATGGATGACTCGTTCTGTCTTGTACACCAGTAGGGGAATTTGATGGTGTGGCATCTGTTTACCTGTCAATTCTTTTGTGGAAATTACCTTAAGGTGAATTTCCGCATTGACATGAAAATAAGGAACACTTAAGTATCCTTATGAAAGCACTTAAACTGAGCACTGGAGAAAGAAACTCGTGTTACTTCTGCACTTAGTTTTTCTCAGTACAGTTCAATGTTTACACATACACACATACACACACACACACACACACACACACACACACACACACACACACACACACACAGTGTCTAATCGACATGTGCCTAGGACAAAATGGTAACTAACACACTGAGCTATGACTCGACCCCTCCAGCCACAACTATGTGAGTACACAGACACACACACACACACACACACACACACACACACACACACACACACACACACACACACACACGCTTTGCACACACATTACCTCGAAATGCTAAGACAAGTTGCAGTCTGTTTTGCTGGAATTGCTGGCTATAAACATTAGATAATGTACAGCATTCTATTTTGCTTAAATATAGATAAAATTGCTGCACTGGTCCTGCCGCTGCCACAGCCTCGGTTATTTGCTTCAGCAAAGTGAAATGTATTTAAATTTCTATCGTATTTACCTTATTTTAAAGAATAATTATAGCATTTATAGCCCAAAATCTTGTGTATATCCTGGTCCATGATAAAACACGTCTATATTGTAAGCTTTATAAAATTATTAATGGATTTATCTGATGGAGTTGAAAATTTACATAAAATCCCATCATATTTTCTATGGGAATATAGATATACCATTGATATATCGCATATTAGCGGATATATCAATACCTCACATGGGATTTACGGGAAGACGAGGACACCCGGAACTTTTTGTCTCGCGATTTTTTTCTGTATATGATCTAGGAAGGGTACATATATATTACAGTTTTTGAACTGTAGTGTCGGCGAGCCTCTGGTAAGAGAGTGATGCGGTGAGTGATGATGAAAGTGTTTCTTCTGTTTTTTAGGTCACCCCGCCTCGGTGGCGAACGGCCGATGAGTTAAAAAAAAATAATCTAGTAGATTTTTCAGGTTTTAATTTTCATTTTCGAGTAAACTAAAAACTTCATCCCACCTCCTCCTCCCACGATCAGTCCGAATTTTCGGTGTTCCACTGCATAGAATCGTAATTTCCACCGTCAAACACCGAACCGTCTTTCAGCCAACATAAGTGGGCGAGTATTACAGATCCTCCTGACTTACGTCCGAGTTACGTTCTCACCAATCGGTCGGACCTCGAAATAGGCATATGTAATAATAATAATAATAATAATAATAATAATAATAATAATAATAATAATAATAATAATGATAATTTTCATTACTACAAGTACATGTACAAGGTATACAGACCATAGCGCTGACATCAGTGACATATTACTGAGCATTTCCCGAAAATTAGGTCTATTTTCTCCCCAGGATGCGACCCACACCAGTCCACTAACGCCCAGGTACCTATTTTACTGCTAGATGAACATGAACAGCAGGGGTCTTATTAAGGAAACACGTCCTAATGTTTCCACCCGTACCAGGGATCGAACCACGGACCTCAGTGTGTGAGCCGAGTGCGCTACCAACCCAGCTACGGGACACCTTATGTTAGCACGACATGTACAAGTCGTATACCTGTACGTCATTCTTTTAACCTTTTAAATTTTTATCATGATTATATATATTTTTTTTTATCACTCTGCTTTATTAACTTAAGTTTCATTATTCACAAAGTGATGTTCCTTACTTGTAGGCATCATTCATAGGCTTCACAAATAAAAATGTTATATGGAATGTAGCCTAAGCTAGGCCTATCAATTTTCTTGTAATTCATTATTTCAATATTGTTTTTTTTACCTTCTTAGTCTTTTTATGATTTTAACACAGTACAGTAAATATATTTATTATTTATTTATCATTTTAGAAACATCATCATGGAATCTTGGTACAGAGGACATCAACACAACCTTCTTGCTTACTACTGGCCCAGTCCTTGATATGACCCAGTCCTTGATATAACCTACTTCCACTGGGGAATCCCGCCTGCCAGTGACAATGTCTTCGTCTGCTGCACGTCCTACACCTGTCACCTGTCGTCCGTTTTGCCAATCCAACTTCCATGTCTCCCACTCTCCAATCCATATTGTATTTGAGAAGCAGACAGCAGCAAACCAGCCTTGACGTTGTGCCAGCACCTGTGTGAATGTCCTTTGCCTCCCAAACTCAGTCCAGTACTTCCATTGCGCCAAACACGCTCTTGCAGTCAGCTTGGCCCAGCATCTATTCCATCTACCTTGCCAACCAACGCTACGCACCTGGGCTTAACCCTGACACTTTTTCTCCATTCTACTAATCACTTCCTCTCACCCACTTATCTTCCTCTGTCCAAATCTCCCTTTCACCCACACGGGTCTTACCTTGCTTGCTTGCTTGTGCTTCAGTTCCTTCAAGACTACAGTGCTGTTCACCAACTCCAAGGATGAGGTACTGTGGTACCTCAGGTACTGTGGTACCTCAGGTACTGAGGTACTTGAGCATATAATTCTACATTTTTCAGAATATGTCCTTGTATCGGATTAGTGTTTAAGAATTATTAGTGATGCGAGCAAGAGACTAAGTCCCTTAACCTGAGGGACTGACCACCTCAAAACTACGTCTTCAAGGGTGGACCGATTACATCGTCTTTACATCTCTACTGCTTCTGCTGCCTCCTCTGTAACCGACTGAAGAAGCCTACTGTGTAGGCAAAATATTTCAGAATAAAGATACCTAACTGTTGCACATGTATCTTACTTATCAACTAAGATATCTGCATGAACATAGATAAAAGAAACAAACAATATCTTGGGAGATGTGGTGCCTCGAGTAACGAGCAGCTCCCAACTCGAATAATTATGTAAGTGTATTTTTGTAAGTGTAGTTTTGGGGTCTGAAACGGACTAATCTAATTTCCATTATTTCTTTTGGGAACAAATTCGTTCGGTATTGGCACTCGAACAGCCTTCTGGAACAATTAAGTTCGTAACTCGAGGTACCACTATATATAAAGCTTGTTAAGAACGTGCTTCTTATTGCAGTGAAAAAGTCTCGGTATGCGAGTCACTGTTAATTCTTATAGTACTTTCAAAAACCAAAACACAGCCATGTTTTTTGCGTGATATTTGGAGAGCAGTGTCACTTGGATAGGACACCCTCATCCATGCCATGGAGAAGTGCCACTTGCGAAGGACACCCTCATCAGAAGCATTCGTTCATAAATTCCAATCGCGAAAAAAATTAATCAGCGATTTGTCTGATCACGTACTGGTCAATTAAGTGAAAGTAATGATGTGGTATTTGATGTTCACTAAGAATAAACAGCGGACTCAATGCAACGTTCAATCACAGGTTTAAAAGAGACATAACTCAGTCATAGAATACATTGTCACACAATGCAAAACTGAAATGTACACAGAGCAGGAACAAGCTTATAAAACCTCATGAAGGAACATGGGAATAAACAGAGAAGACGAGGATAGAAGTCATAGATGCCGATCAAGCTGGTCCAGGAGGCTTCAACCCCACACACACACATGCACAACACAGCTTGACAACCCACCAGCCTCCTAAAACAATCAGGGTACCACCACTCTTCAGTCACTATCCTGATGTAAACATCTTGTTTCTTCTCATGGGACCACAGTAAATGAAAAAAGATTCAGAACTAAAGAAATTACTGAGCTAGAAAATTCAGTGCCCATATCAGCTCACTCCTAAAATATAAACTATCGGAAACACATAAAATTTCTCAATTGCACTCCCAGGAGCGCAGGAGAAAAACGATAATAATGATTTATCTCTTGGAAATACTAGTGAGAGAGAGAGAGGGAATAATTCTAAAGCAACACACTGTAATACTAGTGAAAGAGAAGAATGATTCTAAGACGACTGTACTACTAGTGAGAGAGTAGGGACGATTCTTAACCAGCACACTGAAATACTAGGAGAGGGTGGAATGATTCTTAACCAGCACACTGAAATACTAGGAGAAGGGGGAATGATTCTAAACCATTATACTGAAATACTAGGAGAGGGGGGAATGATTCTAAACCATCATACTGAAATACTAGGAGAGGGAAGAATGATTCTAAACCATCATACTGAAATACTAGGAGAGGGAGGAATGATTCTAAACCATCATACTGAAATACTAGGAGAGGGAGGAATGATTCTAAACCATCATACTGAAATACTAGGAGAGGGAGGAATGATTCTAAACCATCATACTGAAATAAACCAGGTCACTCAAATTATCCTTTACCACAGTCGGTGAGACGACCCACATACAAACACAGCAGTAATGAGAAGACGATCAGAAGCAGCATCTGACGGGTATCCCTGTACTACAAAAGACCAGCTGCTGGGATCTGAGACAGGTATCCCTGTACTCCATACGACCAGCTGCTGGGATATGACACAGGTATCCCTGTACTTGATAAGACCAGCTGCTGGGAGCTGAGACAGGTATCCCTGTACTTGATAAAACCAGCTGCTGGGATCTGAGACAGGTATCCCTGTACTCCATAAAACCAGCTGCTGGGATCTGAGACAGGTATCCTTGTACTCTATACGACCAGCTGCTGAAATCTGTGACAGGTATCCCTGTACTTCAAAAGACCAGGAGCTGGGATCTGAGACAGGTATCCCTGTACTCTATAAGACCAGCTGCTGGGATATGAGGCCGGTATCCCTGTACTCCATAAGACCAGCTGCTGGGATCTGAGACAGGTTTCCCTGTACTCCATAAGACCAGCAGCTGGGATCTGAGACAGGTTTCCCTGTACTCCATTAGACCAGCTGCTGGGATCTGAGACAGTTTTCCCTGTACTCCATAAGACCAGCTGCTGGGATCTGAGACAGGTTTCCCTGTACTCCATAAGACCAGCTGCTGGGATCTGAGACAGGTATCCCTGTACTCCATAAGACCAGCTGCTGGGATCTGAGACAGGTTTCCCTGTACTCCATAAGACCAGCTGCTGGGATCTGAGACAGGTATCCCTGTGCTCCATAAGACCAGCTGCTGTGATCTGAGACAGGTTTCCCTGTACTCCATAAGACCAGCTGCTGGGATCTGAGACAGGTTTCCCTGTACTCCATAAGACAAGCTGCTGGGATCTGAGACAGTTTTCCCTGTGCTCCATAAGACCAGCTGCTGGGATCTGAGACAGGTTTCCCTGTACTCCATAAGACCAGCTGCTGGGATATGAGACAGGTATCCCTGTACTCCATAAGACCAGCTGCTGGGATCTGAGACAGGTATCCCTGTACTCCATAAGACCAGCTGCTGGGATCTGAGACAGGTTTCCCTGTACTCCATAAGACCAGCTGCTGGGATCTGAGACAGGTATCCCTGTGCTCCATAAGACCAGCTGCTGTGATCTGAGACAGGTTTCCCTGTACTCCACAAGACCAGCTGCTGGGATCTGAGACAGGTATCCCTGTACTCCATAAGACCAGCTGCTGGGATCTGAGACAGGTTTCCCTGTACTCCATAAGACCAGCTGCTGGGATCTGAGACAGGTATCCCTGTACTCCATAAGACCAGCTGCTGGGATCTGAGACAGGTTTCCCTGTACTCCATAAGACCAGCTGCTGGGATCTGAGACAGGTATCCCTGTACTCCATAAGACCAGCTGCTGGGATCTGAGACAGGTATCCCTGTGCTCCATAAGACCAGCTGCTGGGATCTGAGACAGGTATCCCTGTGCTCCATAAGACCAGCTGCTGGGATATGAGACAGGTATCCCTGTACTCCATAAGACCAGCTGCTGGGATCTGAGACAGGTATCCCTGTACTCCATAAGAAAAGCTGCTGGGATCTGAGACAGGTATCCCTGTGCTCCATAAGACCAGCTGCTGGGATCTGAGACAGTTTTCCCTGTACTCCATAAGACCAGCTGCTGGGATCTGAGACAGGTATCCCTGTACTCCATAAGACCAGCTGCTGGGATCTGAGACAGGTATCCCTGTGCTCCATAAGATCAGCTGCTGGGATCTGAGACAGGTATCCCTGTACTCCATAAGACCAGCTGCTGGGATCTGAGACAGGTATCCCTGTGCTCCATAAGACCAGCTGCTGGGATCTGAGACAGGTATCCCTGTTCTCCATAATACCAGCTGCTGGGATCTGAGACAGGTATCCCTGTACTCCATAAGACCAGCTGCTGGGATCTGAGACAGGTTTCCCTGTACTCCATAAGACCAGCTGCTGGGATCTGAGACAGGTATCCCTGTACTTCATAAGACCAGCTGCTGGGATCTGAGACAGGTATCCCTGTACTCCATAAGACCAGCTGCTGGGATCTGAGACAGGTTTCCCTGTACTCCATAAGACCAGCTGCTGGGATCTGAGACAGGTATCCCTGTACTTCATAAGACCAGCTGCTGGGATCTGAGACAGGTTTCCCTGTACTCCATAAGACCAGCTGCTGGGATCTGAGACAGTTTTCCCTGTACTCCATAAGACCAGCTGCTGGGATCTGAGACAGGTATCCCTGTGCTCCATAAGACCAGCTGCTGGGATCTGAGACAGGTATCCCTGTACTCCATAAGACCAGCTGCTGGGATCTAAGACAGGTTTCCCTGTACTCCATAAGACCAGCTGCTGGGATCTGAGACAGGTATCCCTGTACTCCATAAGACCAGCTGCTGGGATCTGAGACAGGTTTCCCTGTACTCCATAAGACCAGCTGCTGGGATCTGAGACAGGTATCCCTGTACTCCATAAGACCAGCTGCTGGGATCTGAGACAGGTTTCCCTGTACTCCATAAGACCAGCTGCTGGGATCTGAGACAGGTTTCCCTGTACTCCATAAGACCAGCTGCTGGGATCTGAGACAGGTATCCCTGTACTCCATAAGACCAGCTGCTGGGATCTACATCATTCCACGTAATGATAATAGCGCAGAGTGGTAATAAATTTTTAATGATGTGAAATTTAGAGATATGTATGTGTGTATTTTTGTGTGCATGCATGTATGTGTGTACATTTCGACGTGCCTGTACGTACATATGTGCATATGAAGGCATGTGCACCTTTTTGGGCAGTATCACAGTAAACAGGAGATATCACGGTATGCTAAACGATGTGAGAAGTCACGAAAGCGCTTGGAAGTTCATTATTTTTTCAGTGGTTATTTTACAAGTAAATACGTGCGTATGTATTGCATGTATATCTTTATACTTAAGATTATGGATGAGTACTTGTGGATATATATATATATATATATATATATATATATATATATATATATATATATATATATATATATATATATATATATATATATATATATATATATATATATACATATGTGTATGTTTGCGCATATATGCTTGTGCATATAAGAAGGGTTAGCAAGATTGCAACTAGGTAGTTAACTAGCCGAGGCCTGCAATTGCTACCTTTTTTTGGGAGGAGGGATGGGATTATTGTGTTGTGTATTTATGACTCACGAAATCATAATAACACGATTGCAAACAAATAAGGGAATGGGTGGGGTTTGAACCCGTGGCAAGTGAGTCGTAAAACTTACAGGCCAGTACGTTAACCACTGAGGCAGCTGGTTTTAGTAAGATTCATGCAACTAGGTATATTTCTATACGCAATAGGGAGGTTAGCGTGGGCCACAACCATGACCACAAATGCAGTTTTTACAGACGAGTCGCACACCAGCGTGGTTGTGTTGTGCTCTAGCTCAAGTCCTTTCAAAGCCATGGGTTTAACCTTACCCGCTCCTTAATTTCATGTAGAGTGAATATGTTTAAAGTCAGATGCATTGTGTACTTCGGGTATGAGTCAATGAGTGAGACGAGAGAAGACGACTGTCCTGTCCTTATGTAAACAGGTAAGGGAGTTGGACCAGGAGGAGACAACTCCATCACGATCTACAAAAATTATTTGCGGAAGATTACATCAAGTGTACCAAGAAAGTATTACATGGACGGTGGGACACTCAAGGGGCGGATACTACGAGAAACATTGGTGATCAGAATTTTTTTTTTTTTTTTGCCATTCCGTTGATGCAGGATAGTAGGGAAGTCATCAATGTGGTACAAGTCAGCACTGGCACTTGGGAGTCCCTATCGAGGGTGTGGAAGTGAAGGAGGCTATGTCAGTAAGTTTATTCGGGTATACACAAACACAGTTACATAGATTATCATACATAGCAGGATATGTGTAAAGAATATGGGATAACCCAAAAAAGTCAGACAGAGTGACTTATTTCCAGTGATTCTACTGCGGGATCAGTTCCAGAACCGAATAATTGGAGATTAAATGACATGAAAGCCTGAGTGTGGATCTGTTAGCATCCAGTTATAATCTGTAGAGGTATAGAAGTTTACTCTCTTGTGTAGTTAAGAGGGGCACGATGGAAATGAATGGTATAAAATACCGAAACAATGGAAATATAAACACTTAAGCAGTATAATGTTATCCTTTATTGACAACGTTTCGCCCACGCAGTGGATTTTATCAAGTCACAAACAGATCTACCTGGGTGAAAGATACGTGAGTATTTATAGATTGGCGTCAGGTGGAGAATGCTGCATGTGACAGTCTTCCGAGAAGGGTGATAGAGTCTAGAACCTTGGGTAGCTTTAAGAGATTGGGTTAAGTATATGAATAGACCTTCTGCTGTGTTCCTCCATTCTTATGTTCTCATGTGGGATAGTGATGAAGAAGTTTCTTGGCGAGGGGTTCAGCTATGTTACAGAAGCCGTTGTTCTGGTTGAAGTTGTTGGATATACAGATAAGTGATGATTCCAGAATTCGTCGGTATTGAGTGTTGTCTTCTCTGGCGATAAGTCTTGCGTTTCTGTAGTTGATTAAATGGTTGTGTGAATTTCGGTGTTGAACACAGGCATTCTTTGAATCGTCAGATCTGCCTGTGTTCACGGAAATCCAATTGAAATCTTCGTACTGAAACCTTGTTGCTCAGTGATAAAGTGCTGGAACTGCTACATTCCAAGGCAACGGTTCGAATCCCCGTCCAATCTTCTGTTTACTTCATAATATTCATGGAAGCTGCTGAAGGTTCTGGTTCCCAATGTGCAAGCTAAATTTACTCCAGACAAGAGCGGGAGGTATTACGGAAGACTGCGAAGTATTGTCAGTGAAAGGCGAGAGCAGTGTGTAGTAAGTTGTACTAAGAGAAAATAAGCATGAGAGGAACCGCGAGTTTTCACCGACCTAACATAAACAAAACTGAATCTACGAACGTTCCCTGAATTGTCTTCTAAAGGGAACTTGATTCGTTCATAAAGAAAGTTCCTTATTAAACTTGCTGGAAAAATAGACACAAATGCAGTGTAGTGCAATCTTTTATTGACTACGTTTTGCCCAACACGGTGAACTTTATCATGCTACAACCTGCTTATGAGTTGATAAATCTCACTGCATGTGTGTAACTTAATGAAGACAGGCTCACATTATCCTGCATTTGTGTCTTTTCCACTGCATCGGTATTTTATACCATTTACCTCCATCAGTCATACTGTGGCGAGTCAGTAGCGAACAGTGAAAGCTTGGTCTAGGACCAGGTCTTGGGAAAGATAAACTGCAGAAGCAGGTAACCTACAGGAGTGGGGCAGCGTAAGACTTTATATGATGATCCCGTCTTTACCACGCGACCCATCCAACCCTTTCATAGAATATTTACACTCTCGCAACACCACCAAGAAAAAAAGAAAATTTCCTTATTCTTCTTGTCTACACACTCCCCCTCCCCCCCAAAGACTGATGTGTGTGTGTCCTGCATATATTCTTCGTGTTCTTTGCCTTTATTGACAACTTCTCCCATACTTGAACTCTTTTTTTTCTCTCTACCTTTCTCATATTTTTAAGTTCAGATAGCAGTAATAACTCAAGTGTTTATATTTTAAATACACGCAATATTCTGTTGTAATAATCCATGAAACTCAGAACAATTGTCAATCAACAATGGTAAGTTAATGAAATCTCAACACAAGCCTGTGGAAAAAAGGGAAATGTGTCATTTAATGAAAATACTTTGGATCATCTTCAAGAGACCAGTTATTTTCTTAATGGTAAAATGAGTGTGTATTACCCCTCCTGGTCCATCATAGTACATCCTCACTGTGGCATGCAAAGAGTACGTCACCTTTATTCGGTGTATGTACACACCCTCATACAGGCTACCTAAGGGTTTGACGATTCAAGGGGCCCCATCGTTAAATCAGTACTTTAGTTTAGCCAATCATAGGTGGGTATGACAATGGTGGATGTATTGTACCTTGATTCAGCCAATCATAGGTGGGTATGACAATGGCAGATGTGTTGTGGTGTCACACATGTTCCACCATTGCCAGATTCACAAAACTGCTGGTTGAAAGCGGTGGTCTAGTCTATGGCTGTTGGGTTTTGCCTCGACTCACAGTGTTATACACATATATTTCCAATTATTGTATATAGTGTACATAGTTATAAAAATCTATGTATACTGGGTGAAGGAAAATACAGTTCAAAGATTCCAGCTGTGTTTATTTTCGCTCCAAGTTCCCCATACACCCATGATAACAGTCTTTGATTACCTGGGTCGTAATACTCACACTGTTCCGAGTGTCAGAGAAAGATATAGAGGATAGTACTGCGGCCATCTTAATCCACCTCATTTCTGTTGGTCTGTGGTAGGCGTAAAGGGAGAAGGAAAGAAAACGAAGCCTAGGAGGAAAAAAGGAAAAGAAAATAGTGGAGGATTTTTATAAAGGTAAACAAAAGAATGAGAGTAAGAAAGATGTTATCCAAAAAGTAGAAACCGAAGATCCATCAGAGAAATTTTGTGAAGAAAAAGTTTGGGTTTTGGACGAGGGTATGAAAATTAGTTACCCTGCCTTAACTGGAATCTTTTCTGATTGTTTCCCATCACCAGAACTCTGTTTGACCCTTACGGGCATAGCGCTCTTCCCACAAAATGAATAAAAAATTTAAACATTTCAAAACAGCTGCGTGTTTATCCTGCAGTGTGGAGACTCAGGTGACTGGATCAGTACATCGTTCTCCGTAAAAGGACACACGTCTACTAAAGCCATTTATTGTGACCACAATAAAATGTCACATTAATTACACTTGGGTCTTACATAATTATTAAAAATGGTTATCGTACAACCTTATTTTTTTAAAGGGGTGGATGGGTAACCCAGAGGAAGACCTCTGTCAGGTGACCAAAAGCTTCAGTGGCTGGTCAACATCTGAGACCCACGCCAGGAAACACTTGTCCTGTTTCCTGACGAACCTTACCTGACTTAACACGTGTCTTGTTACCTGACATACTGTCGGTAACTCTACCGACATTATCACATTAATATTCTTCGTTCACCAGGTGAACTGAAGAATATATATGTAATAATGACTATATGTAATAATGACTAGAGTATATATGGAATGTATCTGTAATAATGACTAAAATAATGTAATAATTACTAAAAGTAATTTCATTTATCTGTTTATAATAAGGTCACAGAGGCAAAATAAGAAACACGAGAGCAAGTGAACATCTTCCAGGACTCTGATAAACTACACAACATCGCTGGAGTCCAGTACACAACATCGCTGGAGTCCAGTACACAACATCGCTGGAGTCCAGTATAAAACATCGCTGGAGTCAGTACACAACATCGCTGGAGTCCAGTACACAACATCACTGGAGTCCAGTATACAACATCGCTGGAGTCCAGTGCACAACATCGCTGGAGTCCAGTACATAACATCGCTGGAATCCAGTACACAGCATCACTGGAGTCCAGTACACAACATCACTGGAGTCCAGTACACAACATCGCTGGAGTTCAGGACACAATATTCCTGGAGTCCAGTACACAACATCGCTGGAGTCCAGAACATAACATCGCTGGAGTCCAGTACACATCACTGGAGTCCAGTACACAACATCGCTGGAATCCAGTACACAACATCGTTGGAGTCCAGTATACAACATCGCTGGAGTCAGTACACAACATCGCTGGAGTCCAGTACACAACATCACTGGAGTCCAGTATACAACATCGCTGGAGTCAGTACACAACATCGCTGGAGTCCAGTACACAACATCACTGGAGTCCAGTATACAACATCGCTGGAGTCCAGTGCACAACATCGCTGGAGTCCAGTACATAACATCGCTGGAATCCAGTACACAGCATCACTGGAGTCCAGTACACAACATCACTGGAGTCCAGTACACAACATCGCTGGAGTTCAGGACACAATATTCCTGGAGTCCAGTACACAACATCGCTGGAGTCCAGAACATAACATCGCTGGAGTCCAGTACACATCACTGGAGTTCAGTACACAACATCGCTGGAATCCAGTACACAACATCGTTGGAGTCCAGTATGCAACATCGCTGGAGTCAGTTCACAACATCGCTGGAGTCCAGTACACAACATCACTGGAGTCCAGTATACAACATCGCTGGAGTCCAGTGCACAACATCGCTGGAGTTCAGTACATAATATCGCTGGAATCCAGTACACATCATGACTGGAGTCCAGTACACAACATCACTGGAGTCCAGTACACAACATCGCTGGAGTTCAGTACACAATATTCCTGGAGTCCAGTACACAACATCGCTGGAGTCCAGAACATAACATCGCTGGAGTCCAGTACACATCACTGGAGTCCAGTACACAACATCGCTGGAATCCAGTACACAACATCGCTGGAGTCCAGTATACAACATCGCTGGAGTCAGTACACAACATCGCTGGAGTCCAGTACACAACATCACTGGAGTCCAGTATACAACATCGCTGGAGTCCAGTGCACAACATCGCTGGAGTCCAGTACATAACATCGCTAGAATCCAGTACACAACATCGCTGGAGTCCAGTACACAACATCGCTGGAGTCCAGTACACAACATCGCTGGAGTTCAGTACACAATATTCCTGGAGTCCAGTACACAACATCGCTGGAGTCCAGAACATAACATCGCTGGAGTCCAGTACACATCACTTTAGTCCAGTACACAACATTCATGGAGTCCAGTACACAACATCGCTGGAGTCCAGTACACAACATCACTGGAGTCCAGTACACAACATCTCTGGAGTCCAGTACGCAACATCGCTGGAGTCCAGTACACAACATCGCTGGAGTCCAGTACACAACATCGCTAGAATCCAGTACACAACATCGCTGGAGTCCAGTACACAACATCACTGGAGTCCAGTACACAACATCGCTGGAGTCCAGTACACAACATCGCTAGAGTCCAGTACACAACATCGCTGGAATCCAGTACACAACATCGCTGGAGTCCAGTACACAACATCGCTGGAGTCCAGTACACAACATCGCTGGAGTCCAGTACACAACATCGCTGGAGTTCAGTATACAACATCGCTTGAGTCCAGTACACATCACCTGAGTCCAGTACACAACATCGCTGGAGTCCAGTACACAACATCGCTGGAGTCCAGTACACAACATCACTGGAGTCCAGTATACAACATCGCTGAAGTTCAGTACACATCACCTGAGTCCAGTACACATCACTGGAGTCCAGTACACAACATCGCTTGAGTCCAGTACACAACATCGCTGGAGTCCAGTATACAACATCGCTGAAGTTCAGTACACATCACCTGAGTCCAGTACACAACTTCGCTGGGGTCCAGTACACAACATCGCTTGAGTCCAGTACACAACATCGCTGGAGTCCAGTACACAACATCGCTGGAGTCCATTACACAACATCGATGGAGTCGATGGAGTCCAGTACACATTACCTGAGTCCAGTACACAACATCACTGGAGTCCAGTACACAACATCACCTGAGTCCAGTACACAACATCACTGGAGTCCAGTACACAACATCGCTGGAGTCCAGTACACAACATCGCTTGAGTTCAGTACACAACATCGCTGGAGTCCAGTACACAACATCACCTGAGTCCAGTACACAACATCGCTGGAGTCCAGTACACAACATCGCTTGAGTCCAGTACACAACATCGCTGGAGTCCAGTACACAACATCGCTGGAGTCCAGTACACAACATTACTTGAGTCCAGTACACATCACCTGAGTCCAGTACACAAACCAGAATAACAGATGAGCCAGTACCAAATTGGTGTTATCTGTCTGTCAAAAACACATTTACACGGACGTATTATACATTGTAGACGATGTACTCGTAATTCTCGCAGAAGAAATAGAAGAAATCCATAATTTTATCGTTATTTTTGTTTACCATCCAGCATATTGAGGCTAGGACTTTGGGTAGTTTCAAATTTAGGTTGGATAAGTACATGAGTGGGAGGGGTTGGATTTGAGAGGGACTTGCACATCGGAGCTTGTTTCTTGGGTGGCATTGAAAATTGGGTTGGTGACGTGTACTTAGCTCAGTGGTGACGTGTACTTAGCTCAGTGGTGACGTGTACTTAGCTCTGTGATGACCTGTTTGTGTGCTCTCTGTGAATCTGAACCAGGATGCCCTCTCTTGAGCAGCTTTACCAGCAGCTGAGAGAAGAGCTCAGAGTTGCTAAACTGGAGATACGGCGATTAACGGAGGAGAACAAGAGGATTCGTAGTAATCCTCCTGTTGTGAGTCCTCAGGTTAAGAGGGGAGCTTGGTCAGTGGCCGGGCAACATGGAACCAAGCTGAAGATTAAGAAAACGGTTGGAGAGGCAGAAACAACGAGAAACCAGAAGACTGCCGTGGAAACTTCCAACTCATTCTCGGTGCTATCTGACGAATGTGAGTGTTCTACTGGGAATGCCACAACGAGCACCAAGGAAGCATTGGCAGACGTGAGTGAGACATCCCTAGAAACCCCAACGAAGACCATCGAGAACGTAATGACGAATTCTACAAGTGGTGTAATGCTACCTGGCGAATGTGAGTCGACTACTCGGAGCATCACTACGGACGACGCCAAGGAAGGTAAAAACATTGTTGTTGTTGGGGATAGCCAGATTAGGTACATGGATAGGGCATTCTGTTTGAAGGATAGGAGTAGGAGGCAGAGAGTGTGTTTTCCTGGGGCTGGGATGAAGGATATTGTTAGCCGTCTGGATGACATCATGAGAGGTAATGGGAGCAATCCTATTATCTGTCTCAGTGCTGGAGGCAACGATGTTGGCAGACGTAGGAGTGAGGACCTGATTAGCAGGTATAGGTCAGCAATAGAGATAATTAGGAAGAAGGGTGGGAAACCTGTCATATGTGGCATTTTGCCAAGGAGAGGAGTTGGAAATGAATGGTTGTCCAGAGCAATTGGTGTCAATTGCTGGCTGGACAAATACTGTAAGGAAAATGTGGTAACATTCATTGACAACTGGGACCTCTTCTATGGCAGAAATGACATGTATGCCAGGGATGGGGTTCACTTGTCTAGGTGTGGGGTGGGAGCACTGGCCAACGCAGTGGAGGGAGCTGTTAGGTCTTTAAACTAGGAATAGTTAGTTGTATGGGTTTTGGCGGGAAAACTGTGAAGTCGCAGGGTAGTAACATGAGTACTAGGAGAACTAGTAATAGGCAAAATGAGGAGGATATTGGAAAGCCAGTGGCACTAATTGACAATGACAGTAATAGGTTTAGTGGAATAACAGAAAGGAGCAGGAAGGGTAAAGAGATAGGAGGGTCATTAAATATTTATTACACAAATAGTCGCAGTGCTAGGAATAAGGTGGACGAGTTGAGACTAGTTGCTAGTGCAGGTAACATAGATGTATTTGCCATTACTGAGACGTGGTTTAATTCAAAAAGTCGGGACATGCCTGCAGAATCTCACATTCAGGGTTTTAAATTGTTCCAAGTAGATAGAAATATCGGGAAGGGGGGTGGGGTGGCATTGTATGTCCGAGATCGCTTGAACTGTTGCATAAAAACGGGTATTAAGTCTGAAGTAACACATACAGAGTCTGTTTGGATAGAATTTTCAGAGGGGCATGAAAAATTAATTTTAGGTGTGATATACCGTCCCCCAAATTTAGATAGGGACCAGGGGAGACTACTATGGGAGGAAATTGTTAGAGCCACAAGGCACGATAATGTAGTAATTCTAGGAGACTTTAACTTTAGTCATATTGATTGGAATTTCTTGACTGGGAATTTAGAATCATACGATTTCTTAGAAGTAGTTCAGGATTGTTTTTTGAAGCAGTTTGTGACAGAACCTACAAGGGTTAATAACCTGCTTGACTTAGTTCTGGCAAACAATGAATCCCTTGTTAATAATTCAGAAGTTTCAGAGGAACTGGGTGCTAACGATCACAAATCAATTACATTTAGAATTGAATGGAAGTATGATATAAGGGATAACTCAGTAACAGTCCCAGATTTTCGCTTAGCAGATTACGATGGGCTTAGAGAACACTTATCATCTGTTGACTGGGGTAACGATGAGAGCTATCAATATGACAGTTTTCTGAACACAATACATGCTGCTCAAAGAACGTTTATCCCTTATAAGGAAATTAGATCAAATAGAAATGACCCAAAATGGATGATTAATAGGCTGAAATATCTACTAGGGCATAAGAAAGGAATTTATAGGCGTATCAAAAGAGGTGAGGGTCATCTTATGAATAAGTATATTGACATTAAGAGGGACATTAAAAAGGGGATAAGAAAAGCTAAAAGGGACTATGAAATTAAAGTTGCTAGGGATTCTAAAACTAACCCAAAAAGTTTTTTCCAGGTCTATAGAACAAAAGTCAGAGATGAGATAGGTCCCCTTAAAAATAACTATGGGCATCTTACTGACAAAGAGAATGAAATGTGCTCGATTTTAAATAATTATTTTCTCTCGGTTTTTACACAGGAAGACACTAATAATATTCCGGTAATTAATTTCTATAGTGGATCAGAAGAAGATAAATTATGTAACATCACAGTCACTAGTGAAATGGTTGTGAAGCAGATAGACCGACTGAAGCAAAATAAGTCACCGGGTCCTGATGAGGTTTTTTCAAGGGTTCTTAAGGAATGCAAAATGGAAGTCTGTGAACCATTAACTAATATTTTTAATTTATCTCTTCAAACAGGTGTAGTGTCTGATATGTGGAAGATGGCTAATGTAATTCCTATTTTTAAAACAGGGGACAAGTCGTTACCGTCAAATTACCGCCCAATAAGCCTGACCTCAATTGTAGGCAAATTACTAGAGTCAATTATAGCTGAGATTATAAGAAGCCATCTCGATAAGCATAGCTTGATTAATGATACTCAGCATGGATTCACAAGAGGCCGGTCTTGTCTAACTAATTTATTAACTTTCTTCAGTAAAGCTTTTGAGGCTGTTGACCACGATAAAGAATTTGATATTGTTTACTTAGATTTTAGTAAGGCATTTGATAGAGTTCCGCACCAAAGACTGTTGAAGAAAGTAGCAGCTCATGGCATTGGGGGAAGGGTGCTCTCGTGGATCGAATCATGGCTCACAAACAGGAAGCAGAGAGTGTCCATAAATGGGGTTAAATCCGAGTGGGGATCAGTAACAAGTGGCGTTCCACAGGGATCAGTCTTGGGCCCGTTGTTGTTTATAATATATATCAATGATCTTGATGAAGGAATTACTAGTGATATGAGCAAATTCGCCGATGACACGAAGATAGGTAGGATAATTGATTCAAACGTAGATGTTAGGGAACTTCAGGAGGATTTAGACAAACTCTACTCTTGGTCAGAAAAGTGGCAGATGCAGTTCAATGTAGATAAATGCAAGGTTCTGAAGCTCGGGAGTGTCCATAACCCTAGCACTTATAAGTTAAATAATGTAGAACTTAGCCATACAGATTGCGAAAAGGACTTGGGGGTTATGGTAAGCAGCAACCTTAAACCAAGACAGCAATGCCTAAGCGTACGTAATAAGGCAAATAGATTACTGGGATTTATATCAAGAAGTGTAAGCAACTTTGTAGATGAATGGTTCAGAGAACCGACATGTTGATAAATTAGACACATGTGCAACTCTTGGGTATCTTTATTGAGGAAACGTTTCGCCACACAGTGGCTTCATCAGTCCATACAAAGGAGAATCTTGAAGAACAGGAGGAGAATGAGGTAATCAGTGCCTCAACCTTGAGTTGATGGACTGACCACATCGACTCAAGGTTGAGGGACTGATTACCTCATTCTCCTCCTGTTCTTCAAGATTCTCCTTTGTATGGACTGATGAAGCCACTGTGTGGCGAAACGTTTCCTCAATAAAGATACCCAAGAGTTGTGATGAATGGTTTGAAAAACCGACAAGTTGAAGATTGAGACACTTATGCAGCATATGGGAATCTTTATTCAGGAAACGTTTCGCCACACAGTGGCTTCATCAGTCCAATACAAAGAGGCAGGCGTAAGGAGAGGAGGAGAACGAGGTAATCAGTCCCTCAACCTGGAGTCGATGTGTTCAGTCGATCAATCTTGTAGAATGTACAGCATAGGGCCGTAGACGTGGCTTATATACTGTAGTGAGGTGACGTGAAGCAGGTGGAGGCGGGGTCATAGTGGTACTATCGACTAGTCGAAGTAGGTCTTCGTCCAAAGGTTGAACAAGTGTTGAAGAATTCTTTGTAACAAGATCCCATGATGCTGCAGTGTCTGACAGTTGTGATGAATGGTTTGAAAAACCGACATGTTGAAGATTGAGACACTTATGCAGCATATGGGAATCTTTATTCAGGAAACGTTTCCTGAATAAAGATTCCCATATGCTGCATAAGTGTCTCAATCTTCAACATGTCGGTTTTTCAAACCATTCATCACAACTGTCAGACACTGCAGCATCATGGGATCTTGTTACAAAGAATTCTTCAACACTTGTTCAACCTTTGGACGAAGACCTACTTCGACTAGTGGATAGTACCACTATGACCCCGCCTCCACCTGCTTCACGTCACCTCACTACAGTATATAAGCCACGTCTACGGCCCTATGCTGTACATTCTACAAGATTGATGGACTGAACACATCGACTCCATGTGAAAGTTAAGACACATGTGCAACATCTGGAAATCTTTATAGTAGACGTTTCGCCATCCAGTGGCTTTATCAATACAGATTCTAGGACATAATAGGAAGACAGTAGAACTATATACAAAAGATGAGGTAATCAGTCCCTCGGCCTTGGAGTTAGTGTTCACAGCATCGTGGTGGAGGAGAATCTGGAGCAAAGGCAAGAAGACTGACGTTTATATAGGCGTCAGTGGAAGGGACGGGCAGCAGACGAGGGCAGTCACTGGTAGGCGGGATTCCCCAGTGGAAGTAGGTCCTTCCCAAAGAGATTGGTTAGTTGCAGCAGCCGTGAAGAAGGTCTTGAAGATGTCCTCTGAACCAAGATTCCATGATGTTGCAGTGTCTGACAAGTTGTGTAAGAAAGGTATAAAATACCGACAATATGACATAGCCTTCACACCACACTAAACTCTGCCAAGAGTTCTGACATAATCGTAAGTCCGTAAGTTCACTACATGATCCATCAGGCGACGGTCCATTTATAGTTAAAGATTAAGGTTGAACTCTCATTCTCTTCCCACCTAAATAGGCAAATATTGCTTCATATAGTAGAAGAATTAATTAAAGAGTAATGTATATATATTTATATATATATATATATATATATATATATATATATATATATATATATATATATATATATATATATATATATATATATATATATATATATATTTATATATATATATATATATATATATATATATATATATATATATATATATATATATATATTTATATATATATATATATATATATATATTATATATATATATATATATATATATATATATTATAGGAGGGTGGGGGCAGGAGGAAAGAGAAGTGATTGGTGGAATGATGAAGTAAAGGGTGTGATAAAAGAGAAAAAGGTAGCTTACGAGAGGTTTTTACAAAGCAGAAGTGTTATAAGAAGAGCAGAGTATATGGAGAGTAAAAGAAAGGTGAAGAGAGTGGTGAGAGAGTGCAAAAGGAGAGCAGATGAAAGAGTGGGAGAGGCACTGTCAAGAAATTTTAATGAAAATAAGAAAAAATTTTGGAGTGAGTTAAACAAGTTAAGAAAGCCTAGGGAAAGTATGGATTTGTCAGTTAAAAACAGAGTAGGGGAGTTAGTAGATGGGGAGAGGGAGGTATTAGGTAGATGGCGAGAATATTTTGAGGAACTTTTAAATGTTAAGGAAGAAAGGGAGGCGGTAATTTCATGCACTGGCCAGGGAGGTATACCATCTTTTAGGAGTGAAGAAGAGCAGACTGTAAGTGTGGTGGAGGTACGTGAGGCATTACGTAGAATGAAAGGGGGTAAAGCAGCTGGAACTGATGGGATCATGACAGAAATGTTAAAAGCAGGGGGGGATATAGTGTTGGAGTGGTTGGTACTTTTGTTTAACAAATGTATGAAAGAGGGGAAGGTACCTAGGGATTGGCGGAGAGCATGTATAGTCCCTTTATATAAAGGGAAAGGGGACAAAAGAGATTGTAAAAATTATAGAGGAATAAGTTTACTGAGTATACCAGGAAAAGTATACGGTAGGGTTATAATTGAAAGAATTAGAGGTAAGACAGAATGTAGAATTGCGGACGAACAAGGAGGTTTCAGAGTGGGTAGGGGATGTGTAGATCAAGTGTTTACATTGAAGCATATATGTGAACAGTATTTAGATAAAGGTAGGGAAGTTTTTATTGCATTTATGGATTTAGAAAAGGCATATGATAGAGTGGATAGAGGAGCAATGTGGCAGATGTTGCAAGTTTATGGAATAGGTGGTAAGTTACTAAATGCTGTAAAGAGCTTTTATGAGGATAGTGAGGCCCAGGTTAGGGTGTGTAGAAGAGAGGGAGAATACTTCCCGGTAAAAGTAGGTCTTAGACAGGGATGTGTAATGTCACCATGGTTGTTTAATATATTTATAGATGGGGTTGTAAAAGAAGTAAATGCTAGGGTGTTCGGGAGAGGGGTGGGATTAAATTATGGGGAATCAAATTCAAAATGGGAATTGACACAGTTACTTTTTGCTGATGATACTGTGCTTATGGGAGATTCTAAAGAAAAATTGCAAAGGTTAGTGGATGAGTTTGAGAATGTGTGTAAAGGTAGAAAGTTGAAAGTGAACATAGAAAAGAGTAAGGTGATGAGGGTATCAAATGATTTAGATAAAGAAAAATTGGATATCAAATTGGGGAGGAGGAGTATGGAAGAAGTGAATGTTTTCAGATACTTGGGAGTTGACGTGTCAGCGGATGGATTTATGAAGGATGAGGTGAATCATAGAATTGATGAGGGAAAAAAGGTGAGTGGTGCGTTGAGGTATATGTGGAGTCAAAAAACGTTATCTATGGAGGCAAAGAAGGGAATGTATGAAAGTATAGTAGTACCAACACTCTTATATGGATGTGAAGCTTGGGTGGTAAATGCAGCAGCGAGGAGACGGTTGGAGGCAGTGGAGATGTCCTGTCTAAGGGCAATGTGCGGTGTAAATATTATGCAGAAAATTCGGAGTGTGGAAATTAGGAGAAGGTGTGGAGTTAATAAAAGCATTAGTCAGAGGGCAGAAGAGGGGTTGTTGAGGTGGTTTGGTCATTTAGAGAGAATGGATCAAAGTAGAATGACATGGAAAGCATATAAATCTATAGGGGAAGGAAAGAGGGGTAGGGGTCGTCCTCGAAAGGGTTGGAAAGAGGGGGTAAAGGAGGTTTTGTGGGTGAGGGGCTTGGACTTCCAGCAAGCGTGCATGAGCGTGTTAGATAGGAGTGAATGGAGACGAATGATACTTGGGACCTGACGATCTGTTGGAGTGTGAGCAGGGTAATATTTAGTGAAGGGATTCAGGGAAACCGGTTATTTTCATATAGTCGGACTTGAGTCCTGGAAATGGGAAGTACAATGCCTGCACTTTAAAGGAGGGGTTTGGGATATTGGCAGTTTGGAGGGATATGTTGTGTATCTCTATACGTATATGCTTCTAAACTGTTATATTCTGAGCACCTCTGCAAAAGCAGTGATAATGTGTGAGTGTGGTGAAAGTGTTGAATGATGATGAAAGTATTTTCTTTTTGGGGATTTTCTTTCTTTTTTGTGGGTCACCCTGCCTCGGTGGGAGACGACCGACTTGTTGAAAAAAAAAAAAAAAAAAAAAAAAAAATATATATATATATATATATATATATATATATATATATATATATATATATATATATACATATATATATATATATTTATATATATATATATATATATATATATATATATATATATATATATATATATATATATATATATATATATATATATATATATATATATATATATATATATATATATATATATAGATAATAAGATCACAGTAAACAGGTGATATCAGAATATGCAAAGCAACCACAGTGAATGAATAATGAAATTCCAATCATTTTCGTGATCTTTCACATTATCAAGGAGCTATAAAAACAAAACATCAAATGAAGGCATATAAAGGGTCAAGACTACACCTCACCATCACATCCCACAACAAAGCTATACCTCACACACACGTGACGACACCCAACTTTGTGAAACCCGTCTAATACTCTACTACATAAATTTAGTTGATAAGTTAAGCACCTTGATTGACTTAAATGATTTCAGCTTGGTTAGTTTTGATGTTACTTCCTTTTTTATAAAAGTTCCAGTTGATGATTTATTAAGTTTCTTATCTGAGGAACTTGTTTCTTATCGGAGGAATTTGCTAATTCCTACTATCATTAAACTTATTAAACTTTGCATTGTTGATGCAAAATTTGTATTTAATGGCAAGTTTTATACTCAAAAGTTTGGTATGGCAATGGGAAATCCTTTTTCACCTGTTCTTAGTAACTTTTATATGGAATTTTTTGAAACAAGGCTACTTAACACAATCCTCCCTAATAGAGCTAAATGGTTCAGATATATTGATGATATTTTGTGTCCTATGCCTAAAAATATAGATATAAAGCATTTCCTTGTTGAATTAAATAGCTTAGCCCATTCTATAAACGTTACTGTTCAGTTCGAAGCAAATAACTCATTGCCTTTTCTACATGTTTTAATTATTAAGGGTAACAAAGACTTTAAATTTAAAATTTTCTGAAAACCTAGAAATAACTGTTTCTATGTCCACTATTATTCTTCACATCAAGATAGAGTTAAACTGTCGGTTTTCTCATCAATGCTTTTAAGAGCTTTGCATATATGTAGTCTAGAGTTCATAGATGAAGAAACGTCCAAAATTTATGAAATAGCTAATGATTTGAAATACCCAAGAAACGTAAATGATAAATCTTTTAAAGTTGCTAGAAATACTTTTAACAATCCAAAAAGGGACATCCAGCCTTATTCAACTAAAAATATGTTGGTTCTCCCTTACCATGAAAACTTGGTTGATATGCCTTCTCTTCTTAAGACTTTTAATATCAAAGTTGTATTTAAAAATCTTGATACAGTAAAAAAACTTTTGATAAAGAATTCCCCCCAAAATGCTGTCGGATGTGTCTATAAGATTCCTTGTAAAATTTGCGATAAAGTTTATTACGGTCAAACTGGTAAAAATCTCGAACTAAGATTAATACAACATAAATATAGCATTAGAACTGGACAAGATTCCAATGCTCTATTTATTCATGTGAGAGATTTTAACCAATTGATTTTGAAAAAGTTGAGAAAGTTGTATCAAGCAAGTCCATGGTCGACAGGAATATAATTGAATCTTGTTTCATAAAAAGCAGTTTTGACAGTAATATGAATATTTTCTTTGGTTTATATAAATTGGATTCATTTATAATTAATAATATTTGGGAAGAACTTATTGATACATTAAACAAGTATTAAATCTTAATTCTTGGTAGAGTATTAGGTGTGTTTTAGGGTGTCGTCACGCATGAGTGAGGTGTAGTTTTGTTGTGGGATGTGATGATGAGAGGTAGTCTTCACTCTTATATACCTTCCTTTGATGCTTTGTTTTTATACTTCCTTGATAATGTGAGAAATCACGAAAGCGCTTAGAATTTCACTATTCTTTCACAGTGGTTGTTTTGCATATATATATATTGTAACCACGAACGAGTGGTATTCAGTCAATAACAACACCGAGACTAGCCGGGAATTGAACCCGTGTTGTTTTAGCCCGCCTCGTGGTGAGCGTAAATTCACGATGCTCTAACCCACTGGATCATACAATCCTACAAGAATCACGCACCCAGCAGAACTAGGTGCTGTGCCGTGATCCTGGGACATACGATGGTGTGGGTGCCTCAGATCTAATTTCATTCTTCTCCCCGTTAGGTGGACTAGCCTCCACAAGCAGTATATATAGTATTGTAACCACGAACGAGTGGTATTTAATCAATAACAACACTGCGACTAGCCGGGGGATCGAACCCGTGTTAGCCCGCCTCATGGTGAGCGAAAATTCACGACGCTCGAACCTACTGGACCATACAATCCTAAACCATCGTAGGCAACTTGTGTACAAGAATCTCGTTGGAATATCGATTAAAATTATTTTTTAATTAAATCTGAAAAAGTCGAAAGAAATGCTAAGGTAATTTTTTTTCTTATTTGGGAAACAAAAATATTTACCAGGTTACAGAACAATTGCTCGGAAATAAATAAATAAATAAATATTCATACCTACTTTTTGTCAAATTTCCTTTAATTACTGTTTGGGTGGTTAAATATATCACCGTGTAAAATGTAACTCCAGTGATGCCTGGTTATGATTGTTAGTTGCTGACGCGAGAGGGACGTGGAGGCACTCAGCTCGTCTGACAGTAATAAGTCAGGGGTTTTGATGCCAGTCCAGAGATTTATGGCAGTAATCTGGTCATCCATCAAGGGGCACAAGTGGTGGTATGCTAGCTACCGTTGGGTATCATAGTGCCTTTTCTCTCTCTCATGGACTCTGTCTCATGACTTCCTCCCGAGGACTACCCTTCCACGGCTCTTTCCCAGGAACACCCATATGGGAAGTTACTGGGAGAGATCATTTTCTTGTAAGGATTTCTCAAAATATTTATCACAAAATTACTTGACGGTAACTCACGAGGGTCGTGGCCAGGTCTCCTGGTTGAAACTTTCGTTAGCAAAGTAGTTCAGGGTCGTTCTGGAACCACATCGTACCAAATCAATTAGGGTTCTGCTAGTAGTTTATTTTTTTTTAGCACAATGGCCGTCTCCCACCGAGGCAGGTGACCCAAAAAATGAGGAAACCAAAGTTTTTCTTCATTTTACATTTCGTAATTTATTCGGCAGAACGGGTTACTAGCCCCTTGCTCCTCTTACGACACTCATGGCTTACGGAGGAAGGATTCTTCTCCACTTCCCCATGGGGAATGGTAATTTATCTTACACAATTAAAAATCACTCTAAGTTTAAGTATTTCACTCTATTATCAGTAGATATATTTTGCACATTATGCGATGTTTTCCCTTTCATTTTACCTCACCTGTCTTTGCCCGGATCATGACTCACGAGATCGTAATGACACAATTGCAAACAAACCATGCCACGGTTTTCGACCCTGACCGCTGGTTCAAGCCCCGCCCGTGGTATGGTTTGTCATTACACACTAACGTTGACCCAAAGAAGTAAACACACACATTCTCACCTATTATCTAGCTGTCTCACCTGTAGAGTGTAGTTATCATAATTCAAATAATCCTCTGGTTAATCGTCCTTGCCTCTCATAGGGAGTTAAATTATAGTGAGAGATGAGTCTTTTCCTGACACGAGAACCATCATACTGTGTATTGTGAACACAACACACACACCAGTGTCCTCATAGTCACAGTTAAGTCACTTTCTGACACTTGAAACATGTGTTGTGAAATCGAAAGAAACCCAAAGTATTTCTTCTCCTATGCCAAATCAAAATCGAGAACAACGCCCAGTATTGGGCCCCTACTTAAACAAGATGGGTCCTACACAGATGACAACAAGGAAATGAGTGAGCTACTCAAGTCCCAATATGACTCAGTTTTTAGCAAGCCGCTAACCAGACTGAGAGTCGAAGATCAAAATGAATTTTTTATGAGAGAGCCACAAAATTTGATTAACACAAGCCTATCCGATGTTATCCTGACGCCAAATGACTTCGAACAGGCGATAAATGACATGCCCATGCACTCTGCCCCAGGGCCAGACTCATGGAACTCTGTGTTCATCAAGAACTGCAAGAAGCCCCTATCACGAGCCTTTTCCATCCTATGGAGAGGGAGCATGGACACGGGGGTCGTCCCTCAGTTACTAAAAACAACAGACATAGCCCCACTCCACAAAGGGGGCAGTAAAGCAACAGCAAAGAACTACAGACCAATAGCACTAACATCCCATATCATAAAAATCTTTGAAAGGGTCCTAAGAAGCAAGATCACCACGCATCTAGAAACCCATCAGTTACACAACCCAGGGCAACATGGGTTTAGAACAGGTCGCTCCTGTCTGTCTCAACTATTGGACCACTACGACAAGGTCCTAAATGCACTAGAAGACAAAAAGAATGCAGATGTAATATATACAGACTTTGCAAAAGCCTTCGACAAGTGTGACCATGGCGTAATAGCGCACAAAATGCGTGCTAAAGGAATAACAGGAAAAGTCGGTCGATGGATCTATAATTTCCTCACTAACAGAACACAGAGAGTAGTCGTCAACAGAGTAAAGTCCGAGGCAGCTACGGTGAAAAGCTCTGTTCCACAAGGCACAGTACTCGCTCCCATCTTGTTCCTCATCCTTATATCCGACATAGACAAGGATGTCAGCCACAGCACCGTGTCTTCCTTTGCAGATGACACCCGAATCTGCATGACAGTGTCTTCCATTGCAGACACTGCAAAGCTCCAGGCAGACATCAACCAAATCTTTCAGTGGGCTGCAGAAAACAATATGAAGTTCAACGATGAGAAATTTCAATTACTCAGATATGGTAAACATGAGGAAATTAAATCTTCATCAGAGTACAAAACAAATTCTGGCCACAAAATAGAGCGAAACACCAACGTCAAAGACCTGGGAGTGATCATGTCGGAGGATCTCACCTTCAAGGACCATAACATTGTATCAATCGCATCTGCTAGAAAAATGACAGGATGGATAATGAGAACCTTCAAAACTAGGGAGGCCAAGCCCATGATGACACTCTTCAGGTCACTTGTTCTATCTAGGCTGGAATATTGCTGCACACTAACAGCACCTTTCAAGGCAGGTGAAATTGCCGACCTAGAAAATGTACAGAGAACTTTCACGGCACGCATAACGGAGATAAAACACCTCAATTATTGGGAGCGCTTGAGGTTCCTAAACCTGTATTCCCTGGAACGCAGGAGGGAGAGATACATGATTATATACACCTGGAAAATCCTAGAGGGACTAGTACCGAACTTGCACACGAAAATCACCCACTACGAAAGCAAAAGACTTGGCAGACGATGCACCATCCCCCCAATGAAAAGCAGGGGTGTCACTAGCACGTTAAGAGACCATACAATAAGTGTCAGGGGCCCGAGACTGTTCAACTGCCTCCCAGCACACATAAGGGGGATTACCAACAGACCCCTGGCAGTCTTCAAGCTGGCACTGGACAAGCACCTAAAGTCAGTTCCGGATCAGCCGGGCTGTGGCTCGTATGTTGGTTTGCGTGCAGCCAGCAGCAACAGCCTGGTTGATCAGGCTCTGATCCACCAGGAGGCCTGGTCTCAGACCGGGCCGCGGGGGCGTTGACCCCCGGAACTCTCTCCAGGTAAACTCCAGGTAAACACTAACACGCACACCTCAGTAAGGAATCGTTCAAGACTCTGTACATCATTTACGTCAGCCCCATGTTGGAGTATGCAGCAGCAGTTTGGGACCCACACCTGTTCAAGTACGTCTAGTAGAAATTAGAGAAAGTGCAAAGATTTGCAACAAGACTAATCCCAGAGCTAAGGGGATTGTCCTACGATGAAAGGCCCGGTGGCCTGGTGGCGTGGCCCGGTGGCCTGGTGGCTAAAGCTCCCGCTTCACACACGGAGGGCCCGGGTTCGATTCCCGGCGGGTGGAAACATTTCGACACGTTTCCTTACACCTGTTGTCCTGTTCACCTAGCAGCAAATAGGTACCTGGGTGTTAGTCGACTGGTGTGGGTCGCATCCTGGGGGACAAGATTAAGGACCCCAATGGAAATAAGTTAGACAGTCCTCGATGACGCACTGACTTTCTTGGGTTATCCTGGGTGGCTAATCCTCCGGGGTTAAAAATCCGAACGAAATCTTATCTTATCTTATCTTAAGGGAAATTGGCCTGACGACACTGGAAGATATGAGGGTCAGGGGAGACACGATAACGACATATAAAATACGGCGAGGAATTTGACAAGGTGGGCAAATTTCAATTTACTCTTAACATTTTTGACATTTAATAACCATTACTTGTCTAATTACCTTTACCTGTTTTAATACCACATTTACTATCTTAGATTACTCTTAATTACCTTGTACAGCCATATAACCAAGTATAACTACCAGTGCAATATTGAATGAAATAAACATTACTTTTTCACTTTTTTTGTAATCATTATTACTTACTAAAATTTTATTAAACACCATATTTACTACCAGTCAATTTTACTTTTGTACATTAAACATTATTTTATACTTCCCATAACATTTTGTTGCCAAATTTTCAAGTTTGTATATTCAACCCCAACCTTTATATTATCCTTTGTACCTGTGTACCTGGGTACCTGGGTACCTGTCTACCATCTTACTATCATATTATAACCAAGACATTACCATTGTTATTTTTTTACTATTATTCTTTTGGTACTTTAATTGTGAATTTTATTTTGTCAATTTAAATCTAGTTATAATCTTGATCTTGTCAACAACCTATACCAGACTCTAGTGCAATTGCAAGTACAATTTCAAATTGTATTTTTATATTATAAGTTTATATTATAATTCCTACCATCTGTCCATTTAACTTTGTTTACCATTACTTAATTTAAGTCCCTTATATATTTTCTCCTTTATTTTAGCTTTATATAACTACCCTAGCTTATATATTCACAATTGTTAAAATAATCAAGGTGCTATTCTCAGGTGCTAAAGTAGAATAAGTTCACAATTTTGCCATTATATTCCAAAGCTCATTTATTTGATTACCACTTTATTGTTCACCACAACTTATATTAGTCCCTTTTATATTATAATTTTATACTATAATTCTAACTTTAAAAAATTACCTTTATAGTACTACCTACTATCATATTCCCAAGCTCCATTATTTGATCATCACTTTATTTGTATTAGTCCCTTTTATATTGTCTCCTTTATTTTAGCTTAAAAAAAAAAAAACAAAAAAAAAAAAACTACCTTAGCTCATTATTTTACATTTGTTAAATAATTCAGGTGCTAGTTTTTAGCTTAAGACTATTTACTTTGTTTTATACTTAATTCTAACTATAGATTCACTACAAATCTTATGATTACAAGCATTGATCCTGATACCAACCTCTTATTTAATGACTTAAATGAATCAAACAGTTACTGTAATTACTACACTGCAGAACAATCAAAGGCACTTCTCAGTGCCAACAACAACATAACTATCTTTAACTACAATATCAGATCTTTAAGCAAGCATTACGATGACCTCATAGCATTACTAAATTCCTTACATGCCAATATGTCCATCATTACACTAACTGAAACCTGGCTAAAGCCTGATAGTACAGATGTCTATGCCATTCCTGGTTACACAGCCATACACAACTGTAGGCCAGACCAACAAGGGGGTGGCACAGCCATATACTACTCAGACCAACTAGAATGTATCACTAATACTTGCACAAGGGATGAACATGGGGAATATATAATAGCTAAATTCAAATCCAAATACCTACAAAAACCTCTCACATTGATAAACATCTACAGAGTTCCACAGTCAAACATTAGCCAATTTAGTCAAAACCTAGGAAGTATGATAACTGATGCACGCATGAACAAAGATCACTTACTACTCTCAGGTGACTTCAATATAAATCTCCTGCAAGACCAGGACCCACACGTTACTGAATTCACAAACACAATGAGTAACTGTATGTTACTACCAACAGTAACAAAACCTACAAGAGTTACAGAGACTAGTGTTTCCCTACTTAACCACATCTGGACCAACACCATATCCCCTTTAAAATCAGGCATAATTACAGATAATACCACAGACCACTACCCTACTTTCCTCATAACAACTCTTGGTAAACTACCCCAAGACACTACTCAAGTCACCTTCAGACTTCACAATGAGGCAGCCATTAATAACTTCACAACAGCAGTAGCAAACATTGATTGGCACACTGAGCTAGAAATCTATACAGATATTGACGAATGTATTAATAATTTTCTAAAAAAGACCCAATACCTCTATAACAAGCACTGCCCTAAAAAAACTAAACAGATGACAGCTAAGAGACTGAACAGTCCCTGGCTAACACCCAGCATTCTCAAATCCATAAATACAAAACACCAATATGAAAAACAGTACAGAATGGGTCACATAACCAGAGACCAAACAAAACGTTACTCGTCAATCCTAACCAGCCTGATAAGAAGGGCAAAAAAATTGTATTATGAGAACAGATTATCCAACTTGCGAGGTGATATAAAAAAGACCTGGAAAACCCTATCAGAAATTCTGGGAACAAAAAAGATATCACGAAATAGCGAAATAAAATTAGCAAAATCAGATGAACCCCAACTCCCACCAACAGAAACAGCAAACAGACTCAATGATTTCTTCTCCACTATAGGACAAAACCTTGCCAATAAAATCCCAAGCTCAGATACCCCACCAAATGACTACCTCACCGGCAACTACCCGAACACACTGTTCCTAGCTCCGACTAACCCATACGAAGTCTCCCTTATTATCAACGCACTAAAAAACAAGGCAGGAGATTTAAATACCTTACCACCCTTTATATACAAAAAACTGTCAAAAGTGCTATCACCAATCATTGCAACACTCTTTAACAAATCCATAGAATCCTCCACCTTCCCTACAGTACTCAAAATAGCAAGGGTCACCCCGATCCACAAAGGAGGAGACCAAACAGAGTTGAATAACTATAGGCCAATATCCAACTTACACCCTCTCTCTAAAATCTTCGAAAAATTAATTCATAAACGAATCTACTCCTACCTTATCTCCCAAAACATACTCAACCCCTGCCAATTTGGATTCAGGCCTAATAAAAATACTAATGATGCTATTATACACATGCTAGAACATATATACACTGCAATAGAGAAAAAAGAAGTCCCACTGGGGATCTTCATTGACTTACGTAAAGCTTTTGATACAGTTGACCATGACTTGCTCCACGTAAAATTGTCACACTATGGTATAAGAGGGCACTCCCTCAACTACCTCAAGTCATACCTCAGCAACAGAAGCCAATATGTGTACGCAAATGGGGCAAACTCTTCTGCGCAACCAATTACAGTTGGTGTCCCACAGGGAAGTGTCCTTGGCCCTCTTCTCTTTCTCCTATACATAAATGACCTTCCAAATGCTTCGCAATTACTCAAACCCACACTATTTGCAGATGACACTACATACGTCTTCTCTCACCCGAGCCCAGTCACGCTAGCCAATACTGTAAATACCGAATTACAGAAAATATCTACCTGGATGAGGACTAACAAACTTACACTAAACATTGACAAAACCTACTTCATTCAGTTTGGTAACAGAGCTACAGATGTCCCTCTTAACATAATGATAAACGGATCACCTATCACAAAGCTAACAGAGGGAAAATTCTTAGGAATCCACCTTGATAATAGACTCAAATTTCATACACATATACAACAAATTTCTAAGAAAATTTCCAAGACTGTAGGCATACTATCGATGATACGGTACTATGTTCCACAGTCAGCCCTCCTGGCCCTATATCACTCTCTTATTTACCCCTATCTCACCTATGGAATTTGTGCAAGGGGCTCAACAACAATTAACCATCTCAGACCACTAATTACCCAACAAAAGGCTGCAGTTAGAATGATAACAAATTCTCACTACAGGCAGCACACTCCATCAATATTCAATACACTAAACCTACTCACCATACAAAACATCCATACTTATTACTGCACCTATTACATACATAGAACACTTAACTCTGATATTAACCCTCCCCTCAAACATCTCCTTGCCAACCTCAACAGAACACATGACCATAACACAAGGCACAGATCACTCTTTGATGTTCCTCGTGTCCATCTCACACTATGCAAAAACTCAATGCACATAAAAGGCCCTAAAATCTGGAATTCATTACCTGTAAATATAAAAGAAACACTACCTGTTTATAAATTCAAGTCTCTTCTCAAAGATCACTTACTCACCCAAAACCATATAAATACTGAATAACTGAACCTTATAAATTGTATATCTTAAATGTTTCTCACAATTATATCACATAAATGTTAAACCTAAAACCCAATCTAACTTTATTATTTTTTAAATACACTACCTAACAGAATACTCCATACGACTGAATGTACAACAATGCAAGCAACCATATGACCTGTCTTTGTAATACTCATTTGTGCTTTATAGTTATCTGTTTACAATAATGTATTATCACTGATTTCATCATTGCTTAGTTAATTTTAAGCCAGCCCGAAATGCTATGTATAGTATAAGTGGCTTTGGCATGCTGCTCTTACCTGTATTTTTTTGTACCTCTGTATGTATGCTCAAATTGTTAATAAATAAATAAATAAATAAATAAATAAATAAAAGACAGGATGTTCCAGAGATGGGACACAGAAACAAGGGGTCACAATTGGAATATGAAGAGTCTTACGAGTCAAAGGGATGTTAGGAAGTATTTCTTCAGTCATAGAGGTGTCAGGAAGTGGAATAGCCTAGAAAGTGACGTAGTGGAGGCGGGAACTATGCATAGTTTTAAGACGAGGTATGATAAAGCTCATGAAGCAGGGAGAGAGAGGACCAGTGAATAGGCGGGGCCAGAAGCAATGAATCGTCCCCTACAACAACAAATAGGTGAGTACACACCCACACACACCCACACACCAGTGTCTTCACAGCGAAACCTGTGCCCTGCCGAATACAGGAACCACCAAGCTATAACTTGTATTAAGTTCTACAGTGCCAATTTCACGCGTCACCAGTTGATGGAAGCTGATGGGTAACAGTCTTCTCTGTTTATGTGACTAGTGAATATCTAGACGAGCACTCAGCTTCACCTTAATGCAAAGTTATGTGAAGGTTGAAGAAGCGAACTAATCTGCTTATCAAGACTGAGTAAAAACGGTGTCGTTTCTTGTCCTGGCCGGGGTTATTGAACAATTATTTGCAGGTACTTCAAGATGTTTTCCATTGATATTTACAGTGGATTCAGGTACTGAATGAGTAACAGAAGTTAATGTGGTTTATCCCTGAGTAACTTCACCACAATTACCACTGCCACCACTACCATCATCACCACCATCACTGCTATTTCCACCACCACCACTGCTATCACTATCGCCACCAGTACTACCACCTCCACTACTACTACCACCACCACCACCACCACCACCATCACCGCAACTACTACCATCACCACTACCACCACCACCACTGCCACCATCACTACCACCACCACCACTGCCACCATCACTACCACCACCACTATCACCATCACTACCACCGCCACCATCACTACCACCACCACCATCACCACAACTACTTACATCACCACCACCATCACTACAACTACTACCATCACCACCACCACCATCACCACTACCACCACCACTACCACCATCACCACAACTACTACCATCACCACTACCACCACCACCATCGCCACAACTACTACCATCACCATTACCACCAACACCATCACAACAACTACACCATCAGCGCTACCACCACCACTACCACCATCATCACAACTACTACCATCACCATCACCACAACTACTACCATCACCACTACCACCACATCTACTACCATCACTACCACCACCATCACCACTACCACCACCACTACCACAACCACTACCACCACCACTACCACCATCACCACAACTACTACCATCACCACTACCACCACTACCACCACCATCACCACCACCACCATCACCACTACCGCTACCACCACTACCACCACCATCACCATCACCACAACTTCCCCCGCCACATCCACCACTCAGTGTTGGTCGTGATGGACAGTACAGTGGTCGTGGCTTGCCAGATTACCTCTGGGATGCTGCAGTGTCTGTGGTATTTAACAGTAAGTCAGCCGGCTTAGCAGAGGACCACGGCGTGTAGCACCGTGACTCCGTCTTTCACAATATTATTTTACTATAGTGAGAAACAGTGTGCAAAACCAGAGGGAAGAAACAGTGCTCTACGCATGACAAAATCTTACGCACCAGCGTACATAATTATGCACAAGACAGAATTAAAGCAACAAGACTTTGACAAGTGGAAAAAAAAATTTACATATGGTCATCATGTCTCATCATTTATAGAAAAAATACTAAATTACCCATGTAACAAAATGCTCTAATATTTTTCAAAGGCTCACGTGGGTTTGTGGTAATTATAAAAACCCTGGCTAAAACGATAATCCCGAATACACTAATAGAAAGTTACAATATACTCCAGAGTTAGGAACATGTAACACGTCATTTAAAGAGAGATACCCACCAACAGGCGACTGTCAGAGAAGTACATAGGCTCTCTCCTTAATCTTAAATAATTTGTCTTATAGTGACAATTGTTGTAACAGGAAGCCTACTCACCGTCATGTTGTCTATGTATAATTCAGTGGTCATCTACCGGGCCCACAGGGACCACCACCACCTTTGTAAATGCTGATAAATGTGATCCAGGAGTTCACGGGGCGACGTATGCTGTGCAGACGTGTAAGTAACATATAAACAAACATTAAATTGAATTTTAGTAACAACTTGAAAATTCACGGAATCATTGTTAAAACTCATGTTTAATTAACATCATTAAAGCTACCCTGATTACTAATTGCTTGATTAATTACTTATTATTTCATTAGAACATAAGAAAGCAGGAACACTGCAACAGGCCTACTGGCTCATACTTGGCAAGTCCTTCTTAAACCCAAACCCACTAAAAAATATTCGCCGAACTCAGGCAGCACTTATAGTCTATAGCAATTGTCTATCAAGTTGAACATAGTATATTTTCTTTTTCAGTCATTGACTAATTGTATTTCTACCACTAGTAGTCACTCTTCCTGCAGCTTACTGGTTCAGTGATAGAACGTTTATCCTTTAGATAAATGTGGCTGTGTCTGCGACTCAGTGGCTCAGAGGTATAGAATACCAGCCTGGGTATTTCTAAATGGGTGGTTGTGTATGCCACTTAGTTGATAGGTAAGACACATATGCAAGAGTTAGGTATCTTTATTTCGAAACGAAATTTCGAAATAAAGATACCTAACTGTTGCATATGTGTCTTACCTATCAACCTGTCGGTATTTTATACCATTTTAATGTTCAATGCCACTTAGTACCTGTGTCTTAGCATGTATTCCACCTTTGGGTAGATGGGTATTTGTGCATCGTATGTGTAGAATGGCACTGTCTTTGTTATTCTAAATTGCTGCAAATAGGTAAATTTAGTAATATAACTAATAAAGAACTTTAAATCATTATTGTTCTTGTGATAACAGAAGACTGGCTCTTCTAGCTGGCTTCTGTCCTTTAAGTGCTGATGAGTTACGTTGAACGGATGAGTTGTGTTGCTACTGTGTTCTGTATGTTTTACTTTGCCAATTTTACTAAATAATTTTTATTTTAATTTTTATTCAGTAACTGTAGAATACATCTTCTGGCCGGCTTCAAACCTTTAACGCAGATGCATTTTATGAGAACAGTGATAAGCCTAATCTTCAAGCTGTGCAATAAAGTAAATTAACCCGAGAATGCGTATTTACCAATTTACTAACATAGTTAATGTATGTACTTACATATATTGCATTCTTCTCCATGGGGAAGTGGCAAAGAATTCTTCCTCCGTAAGCCACGCGTGTCGTAAGAGACGACTAAAATGCCGGGAGCAAGGGACTAGTAACCCCTTCTCCTGTACATATTACTAAATGTGAAAAAAGCAAACGCATTTCTTCTTTTTTTGGGTCACGCTGCCTCGGTGGGAGACGGCTGGTATGTTAAATATATATATATATATATATATATATATATATATATATATATATATATATATATATATATATATATATATATATATATATATATATATATATATATATATATATATATATATATATATTTATATATATATATATATATATATATATATATATATATATATATATATATATATATATATATATATATATAAATATATATTTATATATATATATATATATATATATATATATATATATATATATATATATATATATATATATATATATATATATATATATGTCGTGCCGAATAGGCAGAACTTGCCATCTTGGCTTAAATAGCAACGCTCATCTTGCCATATAGGGCAAGTGAAAATTTGTGTATGCAATAATTTCGCCAAAATCATTCTGAACCTAACGAAAAAAATATATTTCACTGTGTTTGTTTAGTATTAAATTATTGTAAACAAATCTAAAATATATTTGACTCAAGAAATCGTAATGACACGATTGCAAACAAACCATATATATTTATATATATATGTATATATATATATATATATATATATATATATATATATATATATATATATATATATATATATATATATATATATATATATATATATATATATATATGTATATATATATATATATATATATATATATATATATATATATATATATATATATATATATATATATATATATATATATATATATATTCTGAGTAATAACTATAGAATAATTTTACAGTTCGCCTTCAAACCTTTTTACATGTGTTTTTAACTTAAAGAGATATTCATTTTTTCAATACATTTATTATATTTTAATATAGTTAATACTGTTTTTGGAATATCACTATGTAGTTATGTATCCACTTATTAAGGAATATAGAGGTAATATAATCTATATGATATATCAAGATATAAATGAAATTAAGATACCAGATATATTAAGCAAATTTCCTAAATTTAATTGAAACAAAAATCTAATCTTACTGGCTAATAAAAATTTGGCCTACGAAGCTATTAAAATTTAACAAGATTTTAAGTTCCTTAAAAGTTACTGCATGATATTTTTTTTTTTATATTTCCGTAAGTCGTTTAGATAATAATTTTAATCTGAAATCTTCAGCATGAAGCCAAATTTAGGCTAAACTGAAAAAAGATATTTATATATTGTTTTAGGTTTGCAGTGTTATGGTTTACGTTGTGTGCTTTTAAAGTCGAGTTACTTCAGTGAACTTCATTAAAATCAGCTTAATAGAATCTGTGAGTTAAAGGGAGGAAGGAATCCTCTGAAAATCACTCTTAATGTACAGTGATACCCCGAGTTTCGTACTATCTTCATTCCAGAAGGCTGTTCGTTACTGAACGAATTTGTTCCCATAAGGAATAATGAAGATTAGATTAGTCCTTTCAGACCCCCAAAAATGTGCTCCAAAAAGCACTTACAATAATACACTTACATAATAGGTTGAGTTGGGAGTAGTTCGAAACTCGGGGCACCACTGTACTCTAAATTGTTGTTCTTACAACGCACGTCTCTACTGTAATTGTTGATATTACATCATGCAACTCAATGTTAACTGAAGACTGAGACACTTGTGCAACGTTTGGTTTCTTCAGTCCAATACAGAGAAAAATGGTGGAAGATCAGGAGAAGTTTAAGGTAATAAGTCCCTCAGCCTGAAGTCAATGTATTCACTTCAACAAAACTGATAGACTGAAGTGGAATTTTTTCTCGGTATAGGCTGGGGTTCCAGACACTTAAAACATCAATAACTTCCCGACTATTTGCAAAGCCTGGAGGAATGCAAGATGTGTGATGCACTGGAATCAAGGTGATGTATTCAGTTAATTTGTCACTTATCGGCTTTTGTACGCCTAAAGTCTTCTTTATCAAGCTCAGTTGTTCTTAAACAGTTGATTGCAGCAAAGTTTTCTTGATTTTATTGAAAGCATAAACCACGTTTTGGTTCAATGTTTGATAGTCGAGCAAAACCTGAGCCGAAATCATTATCCTAATTCGTGACCCCGAAGATTTTTACCCTCACAGTAACCCACATCATGTCATAGTTTCAAACTCATTTCTTTACACTATGCTAAAAGGTTAAAAATTATTGGCAATTAACTTTGTTGAAGACGAAAAAACTGTGAACGCACGATTCTGTATAATAGAGACTTATTCGTAGGTTATGGTGAACTAAACTGAGAGTGAATTAATTAAGCCCTCTCCTGAAGGGACTTATCTATAGTGAGTCTGCCCTCAACTTTATCCTCACTGCCCTGATCTGGACACATTCTCATGTCACCGAAGGATTGGTAATTAATTAGTGGGAGGTTTGTAGATCCTCTGGTGTATTAATAGCACCAAGGTACTCAGAGAACTGGAAATTATGTTACAATGGCCATATACAGTTTATTGCACTGACATTCACTGGCGATTAGTAATCCATAGAATATTTACTGTCCTATCTCACGATAAACGCTGATTACTGACACAGTTAAAATGGAAAGTTAAAGATTATAAAGGTTAAGAGGTTGATATAGTGTCAGGCATAAGTTCTTGAATATATTTGACTTATTTAAAGCTGGTAGTCTCTCAGCTTATCGCAAAGCCTCTGCAATTATTAATGATCATAAGTATTGGAGTTAAAGGATAATAGATCATCCGTGAGACAGTGTTATTATTTACTCAGTTGACTTAATTTCTCCAATTTCTGTTGTGAGAGTCTCTCTCTCTCTCTCTCTCTCTCTCTCTCTCTCTCTCTCTCTCTCTCTCTCTCTCTCTCTCTCTCTCTCTCTAGCTAATTTCCAGGTCCCTTTCACTGAGAATCAGGACAGTGTTGACATATACAGATAATTTGTCGCTCCAGTAAACTGAGCCATCAAGATAACTCATCCTGGCTGTGAGTCGGGAATATTAGGAAGATAGAATCACCAAAATATAGTGATACAATACATGGTCGAGACGGATAACAGATTTAACAACATACAAAAGAAAGAAGGAGCACTGCAGCAAGCCTACTGGCCCATGCTGCTCAAGTAAAAGATTTATACTGCTAATATTGTTTCTTAAACTTTTCTCGACAGGAGAGGCAACGCTGGTTGATTGAAGATTATCTATTGCAAGAGGATCATTATAGCTGCAGGCAGTTCTCAGTGGAGATACACTGAGATATATACTCCGTTCGGTACATATATCCCTGAGGAAAGACAGGCGGCAGAGACAAGTAGAATTGTGCTGATTTTCTCATATACAGTCAAATGCATTCTGTACTGAATAATTATTATGATTTTCTTCTTCTTCTTCTTCTTCTTCTTCTCCTTCTTCTTCTTATTATTATTATTATTGCATTCATCGGGGAACGCTGAACCGTAGGGGTCTTACAGGGTCTGGGTAACAGAAGGCATTTAGGCTTAATTCAAGGAATTTTAGCACAGGCCCAGTTCCTTAGATCAAGAGCCCCTCACCAGCATCAAGTAACCTCCTGTGAGGAGCACTAAAAATATCACTGACATATATTACATTTGCATATATGCAAATGACATGTAAGGAACAACAATTTTGCAAGTTTCGCCTTAATAACTTCATCATAGCCGATGACTATTGAAGAAAATCTGAGTGACCTCCGATATATATATATATATATATAAATATATATATATATATATATATATATATATATATATATATATAATATATATATAATATATATATATATATATATATATATATATATATATATATAATATATATATAGGTAGTAGGTTGGTAGACAGCAACCACCCAGGGAAGTACTACCGTCCTGCCAGATGACTGTGAAACAAAAACCTGTAACTGTTTTGCATGATGGTAGGATTGCTGGTTTTCTTTTTCTGTCTCATAAACACGCTAGATAACAGGGATATCTTGCTACTCCTACTTACACTTTGGTCACACTTCACAGACACGCACATGCATATATATATATACATACATCTAGGTTTTTCTCCTTATTCTAAATAGCTCTTGTTCTTTTTTTATTTCTTCTATTGTCCATGGGGAAGTGGAAAAGAATCTTTCCTCCGTAAGCCATGCGTGTCGTATGAGGCGACTAAAATGCCGGGAGCAATGGGCTAGTAACCCCTTCTCCTGTATACATTTACTAAAAAAGAGAAGAAGAAAAACTTTATAAAACTGGGTTGTTTAAATGTGCGTGGATGTAGTGCGGATGACAAGAAACAGATGATTGCTGATGTTATGAATGAAAAGAAGTTGGATGTCCTGGCTCTAAGCGAAACAAAGCTGAAGGGGGTAGGAGAGTTTCAGTGGGGGGAAATAAATGGGATTAAATCTGGAGTATCTGAGAGAGTTAGAGCAAAGGAAGGGGTAGCAGTAATGTTAAATGATCAGTTATGGAAGGAGAAAAGAGAATATGAATGTGTAAATTCGAGAATTATGTGGATTAAAGTAAAGGTTGGATGCGAGAAGTGGGTCATAATAAGCGTGTATGCACCTGGAGAAGAGAGGAATGCAGAGGAGAGAGAGAGATTTTGGGAGATGTTAAGTGAATGTATAGGAGCCTTTGAACCAAGTGAGAGAGTAATTGTGGTAGGGGACCTGAATGCTAAAGTAGGAGAAACTTTTAGAGAGGGTGTGGTAGGTAAGTTTGGGGTGCCAGGTGTAAATGATAATGGGAGCCCTTTGATTGAACTTTGTATAGAAAGGGGTTTAGTTATAGGTAATACATATTTTAAGAAAAAGAGGATAAATAAGTATACACGATATGATGTAGGGCGAAATGACAGTAGTTTGTTGGATTATGTATTGGTAGATAAAAGACTGTTGAGTAGACTTCAGGATGTACATGTTTATCGAGGGGCCACAGATATATCAGATCACTTTCTAGTTGTAGCTACACTGAGAGTAAAAGGTAGATGGGATACAAGGAGAATAGAAGCATCAGGGAAGAGAGAGGTGAAGGTTTATAAACTAAAAGAGGAGGCAGTTAGGGTAAGATATAAACAGCTATTGGAGGATAGATGGGCTAATGAGAGCATAGGCAATGGGGTCGAAGAGGAATGGGGTAGGTTTAAAAATGTAGTGTTAGAGTGTTCAGCAGAAGTTTGTGGTTACAGGAAAGTGGGTGCAGGAGGGAAGAGGAGCGATTGGTGGAATGATGATGTAAAGAGAGTAGTAAGGGAGAAAAAGTTAGCATATGAGAAGTTTTTACAAAGTAGAAGTGATGCAAGGAGGGAAGAGTATATGGAGAAAAAGAGAGAGGTTAAGAGAGTGGTGAAGCAATGTAAAAAGAGAGCAAATGAGAGAGTGGGTGAGCTGTTATCAACAAATTTTGTTGAAAATAAGAAAAAGTTTTGGAGTGAGATTAACAAGTTAAGGAAGCCTAGAGAACAAATGGATTTGTCAGTTAAAAATAGGAGAGGAGAGTTATTAAATGGAGAGTTAGAGGTATTGGGAAGATGGAGGGAATATTTTGAGGAATTGTTAAATGTTGATGAAGATAGGGAAGCTGTGATTTCGTGTATAGGGCAAGGAGGAATAACATCTTGTAGGAGTGAGGAAGAGCCAGTTGTGAGTGTGGGGGAAGTTCGTGAGGCAGTAGGTAAAATGAAAGGGGGTAAGGCAGCCGGGATTGATGGGATAAAGATAGAAATGTTAAAAGCAGGTGGGGATATAGTTTTGGAGTGGTTGGTGCAATTATTTAATAAATGTATGGAAGAGGGTAAGGTACCTAGGGATTGGCAGAGAGCATGCATAGTTCCTTTGTATAAAGGCAAAGGGGATAAAAGAGAGTGCAAAAATTATAGGGGGATAAGTCTGTTGAGTGTACCTGGTAAAGTGTATGGTAGAGTTATAATTGAAAGAATTAAGAGTAAGACGGAGAATAGGATAGCAGATGAACAAGGAGGCTTTAGGAAAGGTAGGGGGTGTGTGGACCAGGTGTTTACAGTGAAACATATAAGTGAACAGTATTTAGATAAGGCTAAAGAGGTCTTTGTGGCATTTATGGATTTGGAAAAGGCGTATGACAGGGTGGATAGGGGGGCAATGTGGCAGATGTTGCAAGTGTATGGTGTAGGAGGTAGGTTACTGAAAGCAGTGAAGAGTTTTTACGAGGATAGTGAGGCTCAAGTTAGAGTATGTAGAAAAGAGGGAAATTTTTTCCCAGTAAAAGTAGGCCTTAGACAAGGATGTGTGATGTCACCGTGGTTGTTTAATATATTTATAGATGGGGTTGTAAGAGAAGTAAATGCGAGGGTCTTGGCAAGAGGCGTGGAGTTAAAAGATAAAGAATCACACACAGGGTGGGAGTTGTCACAGCTGCTCTTTGCTGATGACACTGTGCTCTTGGGAGATTCTGAAGAGAAGCTGCAGAGATTGGTGGATGAATTTGGTAGGGTGTGCAAAAGAAGAAAATTAAAGGTGAATACAGGAAAGAGTAATGTTATGAGGATAACAAAAAGATTAGGTGATGAAAGATTGAATATCAGATTGGAGGGAGAGAGTATGGAGGAGGTGAACGTATTCAGATATTTGGGAGTGGACGTGTCAGCGGATGGGTCTATGAAAGATGAGGTGAATCATAGAATTGATGAGGGAAAAAGAGTGAGTGGTGCACTTAGGAGTCTGTGGAGACAGAGAACTTTGTCCTTGGAGGCAAAGAGGGGAATGTATGAGAGTATAGTTTTACCAACGCTCTTATATGGGTGTGAAGCATGGGTGATGAATGTTGCAGCGAGGAGAAGGCTGGAGGCAGTGGAGATGTCATGTCTGAGGGCAATGTGTGGTGTGAATATAATGCAGAGAATTCGTAGTTTGGAAGTTAGGAGGAGGTGCGGGATTACCAAAACTGTTGTCCAGAGGGCTGAGGAAGGGTTGTTGAGGTGGTTCGGACATGTAGAGAGAATGGAGCGAAACAGAATAACTTCAAGAGTGTATCAGTCTGTAGTGGAGGGAAGGCGGGGTAGGGGTCGGCCTAGGAAGGGTTGGAGGGAGGGGGTAAAGGAGGTTTTGTGTGCGAGGGGCTTGGACTTCCAGCAGGCATGCGTGAGCGTGTTTGATAGGAGTGAATGGAGACAAATGGTTTTTAATACTTGACGTGCTGTTGGAGTGTGAGCAAAGTAACATTTATGAAGGGATTCAGGGAAACCGGCAGGCCGGACTTGAGTCCTGGAGATGGGAAGTACAGTGCCTGCACTCTGAAGGAGGGGTGTTAATGTTGCAGTTTAAAAACTGTAGTGTAAAGCACCCTTCTGGCAAGACAGTGATGGAGTGAATGATGGTGAAAGTTTTTCTTTTTCGGGCCACCCTGCCTTGGTGGGAATCGGCCAGTGTGATAATAAAAAAAAAAAAATATATATAATGTATATATGTATATATATATATATATATATATATATATATATATATATATATATATATATATATATATATATATATATATATGTATATATATATATATATATATATATATATATATATATATTATTTAATAATGGTGTGGAAAAGGGTAAGGTACCTAGGGATTGGCAGAGAGCATGTATAGTTCCTTTGTATAAAGGCAAAGGGGATAAAAGAGAGTGCAAAAATTATAGGGGGATAAGTCTGTTGAGTATACCTGGTAAAGTGTATGGTAGAGTTATTATTGAAAGAATTAAGAGTAAGACGGAGAATAGGATAGCAGATGAACAAGGAGGCTTTAGGAAAGGTAGGGGGTGTGTGGACCAGGTGTTTACAGTGAAACATATAAGTGAACAGTATTTAGATAAGGCTAAAGAGGTCTTTGTGGCATTTATGGATTTGGAAAAGGCGTATGACAGGGTGGATAGGGGGGCAATGTGGCAGATGTTGCAGGTCTATGGTGTAGGAGGTAGGTTACTGAAAGCAGTGAAGACTTTTTACGAGGATAGTGAGGCTCAAGTTAGAGTATGTAGGAAAGAAGGAGATTATTTCCCAGTAAAAGTAGGCCTTAGATGAGTGATGTCACCGTGGCTGTTCAATATATTTATAGATGGGGTTGTAAGAGAAGTGAATGCGAGGGTCTTGGCAAGAGGTGTGGAGTTAAAAGATAAAGAATCAAACACAAAGTGAGAGTTGTCACAGTTGCGGCAACGTTTCGCTCTCCTAAAATATTGTCGGGAATTGTACCAACATTATTACAAGATCTTAATTGATGGAAAGAAGATTTTAACTGACTTAAGTAAGATTTTTACTGTTGGATGAAGATTTTAACTGTTGGAGGAAGATTTTAACTGTTGGTGGAAGATTTTTACTGTTGGAGGAAGATTTTTAACTGTTGGAGGAAGATTTTTAACTGTTGGAGGAAGATTTTTAACTGTTGGAGGAAGATCTTTAACTGTTGGAAGAAAATTTTAACAGAGGAAGATTCATAACTAATACTGGAAGATTTTTCACTATATATACTTGATCTCTGGTGCAGACCTGGAGTACGTGATGCAGGCAGTGTACTTGATCATGTACACACATGTTGTACGTGATGCAGGCAGTGTACTTGATCATGTACACACATGTTGTACGTGATGCAGGCAGTGTACATGATCATGTACACAACTGCTGTACGTGATGCAGGCAGTGTACATGATCATGTACACATGTGCTGTACGTGATGCAGGCAGTGTACTTGATCATGTACACACATGTTGTACGTGATGCAGGCAGTGTACATGATCATGTACACATCTGCTGTACGTGATGCAGGCAGTGTACATGATCATGTACACATGTGTTGTACGTGATGCAGGCAGTGTACTTGATCATGTACACACATGTTGTACGTGATGCAGGCAGTGTACATGATCATGTACACATCTGCTGTACGTGATGCAGGCAGTGTACATGATCATGTACACATGTGCTGTACGTGATGCAGGCAGTGTACTTGATCATGTACACACATGTTGTACGTGATGCAGGCAGTGTACTTGATCATGTACACATCTGCTGTACGTGATGCAGGCAGTGCACTTGATCATGTACACATCTGCTGTACGTGATGCAGGCAGTGTACTTGATCATGTACACACATGTTGTACGTGATGCAGGCAGTGCACATGATCATGTGCACATCTGCTGTACGTGATGCAGGCAGTGCACATGATCCTGTACACATGTGCTGTTCGAGATGCAGGCAGTGTACATGATCATGTACACATGTGCTGTACGTGATGCAGGCAGTGTACATGATCATGCACACACCTGCTGTACGTGATGCAGTCAGTGTACATGATCATGTACACACCTGCGCACAAATTTCTACATATGTTTTAACACCTGCACAACATAACACACCAAGATGTTTCTTGTATAACAATTTTCCGAGTTTCACTCTAATAATGTATAAATTCTCTCATAATAATACAAAACTCAAAAATACATTTCGTGTATAGTTGGTCAGTGTATACACACCGACCGACAGTCACTATTCCGTGTATTCATACTTACGTATAGGTGATATACACTACTGAGTTCTATATCTAGTCTGTATTGAGTTATAACGACAAAATCCGCCACCAGAGTGAACGTCGTCAGAGATCATTGTCAGAGAGCAGAAGTTTCTTCTGGTATTAAGGAATTGTGATGTCGCTTATATTAAACCTGTCAGAGGAGGGAGGGGAGGTGGTGGGAAGTTACGGGAGAGGGGAGATTGTGGGAGTTACTGGAGAGGGAAGATGATAGGGGTTACTGGAGAGGGAAGATGGTAGGGTTAGGGGAGGGAGAGCAATATAGTGTTCATAGATAATAATAAGATACAATACCGTGAGTGGAACAACACACAAATAACCCGCACACAGGAGAGGAGGGGGGGCAGGGAGGTAAGGTCTCATTGTACACTAGGAAGAATTCTTAAACTACCACGTCTTTGGTAAAGCCTCATTGTACACTAGGAAAAAGTCCTAATGGTGGTTTCTTTCAGTTTAAGACTTTCGCCGATGGAGTCATTAGCCCGAAAACCGCAGTGGAAGCTCTGCAGGTGCTCCATAGGGGAGCAAAAATCAGTAGAACGTTGTAATACACAGGTCAGATTCACTTGACTTAAGAAATCGTAATGACACGATTGCAAATAAACCATACCCCCGGCCGGGATTGAACCCGCGGTCATAGAGTCTCAAAACTCCAGCCCGTCGCGCTAACCACTAGACCAGCTAGCCACAATAAGATTCATCCAACTAGGTATATTTCTACACCATAGGAAGGTTAGCACAGGCACCTCTGTGACCACAAATGCAAGTTTTTACAGACGAATCTCCAGCTAGCGTGGCCGTGACGAACTCTAGCTCAAGTCCCTTCACTGCCGTCAACATGACTTAAGAAATCGTAATGACACGATTGCAAATAAACCATACCCCCGGCCGGGATTGAACCCGCGGTCATAGAGTCTCAAAACTCCAGCCCGTCGCGCTAACCACTAGACCAGCTAGCCACAATAAGATTCATCCAACTAGGTATATTTCTACACCATAGGAAGGTTAGCACAGGCACCTCTGTGACCACAAATGCAAGTTTTTACAGACGAATCTCCAGCTAGCTGGAGATTCGTCTGTAAAAACTTGCATTTGTGGTCACAGAGGTGCCTGTGCTAACCTTCCTATGGTGTAGAAATATACCTAGTTGGATGAATCTTATTGTGGCTAGCTGGTCTAGTGGTTAGCGCGACGGGCTGGAGTTTTGAGACTCTATGACCGCGGGTTCAATCCCGGCCGGGGGTATGGTTTATTTGCAATCGTGTCATTACGATTTCTTAAGTCATGTTGACGGCAGTGAAGGGACTTGAGCTAGAGTTCGTCACGGCCACGCTAGCTGGAGATTCGTCTGTAAAAACTTGCATTTGTGGTCACAGAGGTGCCTGTGCTAACCTTCCTATGGTGTAGAAATATACCTAGTTGGATGAATCTTATTGTGGCTAGCTGGTCTAGTGGTTAGCGCGACGGGCTGGAGTTTTGAGACTCTATGACCGCGGGTTCAATCCCGGCCGGGGGTATGGTTCAGATTCACTTAGAACGATGCTTAGATTGATTTTAACTTGTGTAGGCCCCAATCTGGTTTTTGGAAGAAAGTTGAAAAATTGGAACACTGTTTTTCAAGCGATAATTTCCGAATGTAGCATCTGATTGGAACAAAAAAGTGTTAAACACACCAAACTTAGACGAAAATCTAATTGAATATCCAATTTGCATACACACCAGATAAACCACAGGAAGGTCAGGTCACAGGCATCAACTTGTAAATGGTCCAAATCAGACCGAAACGTCGTCGTAAGCTCCTCTCTCCTATGTGCGGTTTATTTGTGTATCCAGTTACGGTATTGTGTTCTTTTGTTCTTCACATCAACTCGTGAAGGAGATAAATGCAGTGTATGCACTCTGAAGGAGGGGTGTTCATGTTGAAGTTTTATAACTGTAGTGTAAGACAGTGATGG